>NC_083572.1:92536082-92836082 GCF_027579695.1 Neoarius graeffei
ACTCACACACACGCATACTGTAACTCTCTCACACACACACTGTAACTCTCACACACACACATACTGTAACTCACACACACGCATACTGTAACTCTCACACACACTGTAACTCTCACACACATACTGTAACTCTCATACACACACATACTGTAACTCTCACACACATACTGTAACTCTCACACACACACATACTGTAACTCACACACACGCATACTGTAACTCTCACACACACACATACTGTAACTCTCACACACACACATACTGTAACTCTCACACACATACTGTAACTCTCACACACACACATACTGTAACTCTCACACACATACTGTAACTCTCACACACACACATACTGTAACTCACACACACGCATACTGTAACTCTCACACACACACATACTGTAACTCTCACACACACACATACTGTAACTCACACACACACACACACACACACACTGTAACTCTCACACACACACATACTGTAACTCTCACACACATACTGTAACTCTCACACACACACATACTGTAACTCTCACACACACACACATACTGTAACTCACACACACACACACACACACACACTGTAACTCTCACACACACACATACTGTAACTCTCACACACATACTGTAACTCTCACACACACACATACTGTAACTCACACACACGCATACTGTAACTCTCACACACACATACTGTAACTCTCACACACACTCATACTGTAACTCTCACACACATACTGTAACTCTCACACACACACATACTGTAACTCACACACACGCATACTGTAACTCTCACACACACTGTAACTCTCACACACACACACACTAACTCTCACACACACACATACTGTAACTCACACACACGCATACTGTAACTCTCACACACACTGTAACTCTCACACACACTGTAACTCTCTCACACACACATACTGTAACTCACACACACACGTACTGTAACTCTCACACACACGTACTGTAACTCTCACACACATACTGTAACTCTCACACACACACACTGTAACTCTCACACACACACACACTGTAACTCACACACACACTAACTCACACACACACTGTAACTCACACACACATACTGTAACTCTCACACACATACTGTAACTCTCACACACATACTGTAACTCTCACACACACACTGTAACTCTCACACACACACACTGTAACTCTCACACACACACACTAACTCTCACACACACACTGTAACTCTCACACACACACACTGTAACTCACACACACACTGTAACTCTCACACACATACTGTAACTCTCACACACATACTGTAACTCTCACACACACACATACTATAACTCTCACACACACACTGTAACTCTCACACACACACTGTAACTCACACACACACACTGTAACTCTCACACACACACACTAACTCTCACACACACACTGTAACTCTCACACATACACACATACTGTAACTCACACACACACTGTAACTCTCACACACACACTGTAACTCTCACACACACACTGTAACTCTCACACATACACACTGTAACTCTCTCACACACACACACTGTAACTCTCACACACACACACTGTAACTCTCACACACACACACTGTAACTCACACACACACTGTAACTCACACACACACTGTAACTCTCACACACATACTGTAACTCTCACACACACACTGTAACTCTCACACACACACATACTGTAACTCTCACACACACACATACTATAACTCTCACACACATACACTGTAACTCTCACACACACACTGTAACTCTCACACACACACATACTGTAACTCACACACACACACACGTACTGTAACTCTCACACACACATACTGTAACTCTCACACACACACACTGTAACTCTCACACACATACTGTAACTCTCACACACACATACTATAACTCTCACACACACACACTGTAACTCTCACACACACACTGTAACTCTCACACACACACACTGTAACTCACACACACACACACACACACTGTAACTCTCACACATACACACACTGTAACTCACACACACACTGTAACTCTCACACACACATACTGTAACTCTCACACACACACACTAACTCTGACACACACACTGTAACTCTCACACACACACTGTAACTCTCTCACTCACACACACACACACACACACACACACACACACACACTAACTCTCACACACACACATACTATAACTCTCACACACACACACTGTAACTCTCTCACACACACACATACTATAACTCTCACACACACACTGTAACTCTCACACACACACTGTAACTCTCACACACACATACTATAACTCTCACACACACACTGTAACTCTCACACACACACTAACTCTCTCTCACACACACACATACTGTAACTTTCACACATGCATTCAGAATTTTACAACTGAAGAACAGAACAAATAGACACGAGATCTCAGGCTGATCACCTGCTAATGTTCTGTACAGAGCAGTCTGAGGCTGCAGGAAGGTTCTCTCTCTCTCTCTCTCTCTCTCTCTCTCTCTCTCTCTCTCTCTCTCTCTCTGTCTCTGTGTGTATCTCCCTCTCTGTCTGTCTGTCTGTCTGTCTGTCTGTCTCTCTCTCTGTCTCTCTCTCCCCTCTCTCTGTCTGTCTGTCTCTCTCCCTCTCTCTCTCTGTCTGCCTCTCTGTTTGTCTGTCTGTCTCTCTGTCTGTCTGTGTGTCTGTCTCTCTCCCCTCCTCTGTCTGTCTTTCTGTCTGTCACTCTATCTGTTACACTCTCTGTCTCTTTTTTCTCTCTCTCTCTTCCTGTGTGTGTCTCTCTCTCTGTCTGTCTCTCTCTCTGTGTCTGTCTCTCTCTGTCTGTCTGCCTCTCTCTCTGTCTGTGTCTGTCTATCACTCTCTTTGTCCATCTGTCTGTTACTCTGTCTGTCTCTCTCTCTGTCTGCCTCTCTCTCTCTCTCTCTCTCTCTCTGTCTGTCTGTGTGTGTCTCTCTCTCTGTTTCTCTCTCTCTCTGTCTGTCTGTCACTCTGTCTGTCTCTCTCTTTTTCTGTGTGTGTCTCTCTGTCTCTCTCTGTCTGTCACTCTGTCTCTCTCTCTCTGTCTGCCTCTCTCTCTGTATGTCTGTCACTCTTTCTGTCTATCTCTCTCTTTGTGTGTGTGTGTGTGTGTGTGTGTGTCTCTCTCTCTGTCTGTGTCTCTCTGTCACTCTGTCTCTCTCTCTTTTTCTGTGTGTGTCTCTCTGTATCTCTCCCTCTTTCTCTCCCTCTCTGTTTGTCTGTCTATCTGTCTCTCTCTCTTTCTCTGGGTCTCACTCCCTCTCTCTCTGTCTGTCTCTCTAGCTCTGTCTGTCTCTCTCTCCCCCTCTCTGTCTATCTCTCTCTGTCTCTCTCTCACATACACACCCCATCTCACCTTACTTTTTTCCTTCTTTCTGACCATTTTATGTTTGTCTTCTTTCTTTAGTTCTTGTTTTTCTTTCGTTCCTCATCTCTTTCTTTCTTTGTATCTTCCATTATTTATTTATTTATTTATTAGTTTGTTTCTTTGTGTAATCATGTATTTAATTAGCAGGTGATTTGTTTGTTTGTGCACTCACTCATTTGTTGATTTCATTTGTTTGTGCAATTATCGATTTAATTAGTTTCCTTCTTTCTCCCTTATTTGTTTGTTGATGTAATTATTTAGTTAGTTAATTTCTTTCTTTCTTTCTTTCTTTCTTTCTTTCTTTCTTTCGTTGATTTGTTTGTCATCATTTTGTTTCTTCATTTCTTATACCCTTTCCTTCCTGTATTTTATTTGTTTGTTTATTTTGTGTAATTACTAATTTAGTTCATTAATTTAGCTCATTTCTTATTTTTCTTTCTTCTTTCCTTCTTTCCTCCTTCCCTCCAGCAGTGTATGTAACCGTGTTTTCTGTTTGTTTTTTATGTGCTCTGTGCAGCGCGTGGCGCTCAGTGTGGAGGATGACGGATTACCCTGAGGTGGTTTTCTCCTCCCCTCCCTCCCTCCTTCCATCCATCCATCCCTGTGTCCATCATTCCACTTGTCTGGGGCCCTTGGTCTGGTGGGGAGACTGCAGCACTGCACAGCAAGGCACAGAGAGAGCTGGACACACACCACACACACACACACACACACGCACTTGCTCTCTGTGGTGTGAGTGCTATGTGACACACACAGTTTGTCCTTTATCGGCTGTGTAGCTCCTCTCACTGAGACTAGAAACTAACACTAACCTGTAGGTCTTCGAGCTCTGCTCTTCATTACTGCATCTCCAGCAGGAACATGACAAAGTATTCCCTTTTAATGACGACTAACTTTATCAAGCACTGCTTCATTAAATAGATGTTGAGTCATTTTATTTCCGGTGTAAACTTGCAAAGTGTGTGGGCTGCAGGGGCAGGTGTGCGTGCGTGTGTGTGTGCGTGTGTGTGTGTGACCATTTTAAGATAATTTTTGTCGAGATAGAGAGCAAATAATTTATAGATACACACTGTAAATGTGTGATGCAGCACTACAGTGTATTACGTGATGTCTGCAGGCAAGTTTTATGTTGTATTTTTTAAAAAAAGCAGAAAATAAGACAATGGTTATGCCGTTCCTTACAGCAGTCTTTTAGCACCACATCAGATGTATTCAGAGGTCTTCCCTACATAACGGATTCAGAAAGAGTTTTAAGGATCTCAAGATTTTAGGATTTGAGGTTAAAATGTGCACGTGTGTCTTTAGAACACCAACAGCAGGGCTTCCGTGACCTGTCACTCCTGAGCTCTTCCCAGCCCAGTCTCACCATCCTGTTCCTGCTCCTGAGCTTTATTCTGCTCTCCAGTTCAGTGTACACCCTCCAGATCATTTAGCGTTCCTTGCCACTGGAACGGCAGAGGTGTGGGAAGGTTTGTTACATGGGGGTGATGGAATTATAAGCAGGATACTGTAGATGTAGCGTGTGCTATGATGGAACACTCGATAGTCAATCATGTGCTGCTTAGAGTATATTTAAATAATCTTGGGTGGCGTTGAGTGGTCAAGTCAAAGTCCCTTCCATGCCAGAATCTGGTCTTCCCAGGCAGTCTCCTGTCCCAGTACTAACTAGTTCTTTGAGGCGTATGGGTGCAGCACCAATCTCCATTTCTATAGCCCTCAGCCTCTCGCTTATAGAGCTACAGTGGGGCGCTAGTCCTCTGGTAACCACAAGAGTTTGACTTCCCTACCCACATCTGTATTGCAGCATGCCTTGCCAGATGGCAGTAGGTACCATTTTTATGATGGTCTTTGATATGATCAACCGTGACTAGAACTCATAATCTCCTGGTCGAGAGACGGACATGCTAACCACTCAGCCAACTCGTGGTGGCATTGAGTGGTATATCAGATATATTCCATTCAGCTGGCATAATATTGAATGAGTCAAAGACAAATCTGAATGGAATATGTATGACAGACCACGAAAAAAAGCCATTATTATTATTATTGTTATTATACGTACACATTCCTTTCAGGTGTTCAAGGCGTCTTTCTCTTTCAAAATTCTCTCAAAATCTTCCATATTTAACAATGCAAACTTGGCAGCCATGTTTGTTTACAAATTGTCACAGTCGCTCGCTAGCAAAGAAGTTTTACATCTCTGACATGTGACATCATGTTGTCTTGACAACCATGCAATATCGTAAACCATATTCAATGCTCATTCTCCACTGGGTAGAGTCACGTAATACACATAGGATAAGTGATATGCTAACAATATTGCATGCTATCAAACCGAATGAATGAAACCTGCTAGAAGGGAATAGAACACATGGTTTTATTCCATCAAAAAAGTGTGCTGTATGTGCATTATATTATACTACATCTTGGTAAAGATCCTCCAATAAGAAGGCATTGATGAAATTTCTATAAAAGCACAGATGTGACTATTTACAGCTGTATTATAAATGATAGGTTTACATAATTACATACATGTCAACCTATACGGAATGTCCGTATTTTATACGGATTTGATTCAATAAACGTAGTATACGGGCGTATAAATAAAGTTGTACGGATTCTTTAAAAAAACTTTAATATTTATTTAGAGCTATAATCAATTCCCACGATGATAAAAGAGCGCATAACATTTACAAACGTACTGTACATCACAGACAGCCAGTAAAGAGTCTTATGAAATCGCGCGTTATCTTGTGGTAGCGAGACTTCGTTCCACTTTTGATCATGCGCACACCGCATTGCGAGAATCCCGCCAACCGTGAAGTCATAGATAAACATAGACGCCGCCTTCTGCGTAGAATCATGCGTCATCCTCGCCGCCATATTGGATGTGGCAAAGTGGAGATTCTTCAGCCGTCTCTGGTATAGCGTCTAGACAGTAGCCGAGAATAAAGATGCCTCATTCATGTGCTGCGTTTAACTGTACCAACAGGTTTGCCGTCCAAACGAGATCACATGGGATTACCTTTCACAGGTGAGACTGGAAAAATACTTTTCATTGTATTTGGTCATTATAGCGTAATTTTACGAACAGATTTTTCTGACTTTGTGGCTAATATGAAGTCTCGCGCATAATAGCCGCTCGGTGAAACCTGTCTCCAAACAACGAAGTATTTCCTTCGTAACTACGCTGATAACACTTTGTGTTTTTGTCAAACATTGGAGCTTTGTATTCATTCTGAAGGTTTATTGTTATTAATATTGAATAAAAAGTAACTGGGATATATCCTTGTTAATTATCATTCAAATTTTAGGTAAATTATTTTAATTTGCATCTTATACAGATTTTATAAGGGAAATACGGATTTTGGAGGTTGGTTATACAGGTTTGATTGACCAAAGGTTGACATGTATGTAATTAGATTTTAGAGTAAAGCGTTAAAGGTACACTATATGCGCCATGCTAGGTAAAAGATAGGCTTATAAACTAAACCCTTAACAATACAACCCCAGTGACAAGGAAAGGCTTTTTCTGAGAGTGGATGATTACTGCCGCCAACTTTGTTGGAGGAGGTTATGTTTTTGCTTCAGTTTGTTTGTTTGTTTGTTTGTCTGTTTCCAACATAACTCAAAAAATAGTGAACGGATTTTGATGAAATTTTAAGGAAAGGTGAGCCATGGGCCAAGGAACAGTTGATTAGATTTTGATGCAAATCCAGATATGTATACGGATTTCAACGTAACTCAAAAAGTAGTGAATGGATTTTAATGAAATTTGGTGTACAGCTTTAGTATTATCCTACGTTCAAGTGATTTGATTTTGATGTTGATACAGTAATATGTGGCTTGGTGGAGGTTTGTTTTTATCTGTTGTTGGTTATAACATATTTTTGTACTCTTTGTTTGATTTCATTCACACAGCATAGGCTTTGTTTTTTCGTTCTGCATCGCTTGTTATAGTCACAATGCCAGCTTGCATTCGTTGAGTAGTGCACGTCAGGGGAAAGTTACCTAGTTAACCAGCTATGAACTGAGAGTTTGTCATGGATTAGGTTTTACATAATGTCCAGTGACTAAACACGTACTGTACAGTGCTTTGCAAAAGTATCCACCCCCCCTTGGTGTTTGTCCTGTTTTGTCGCATTACAAGCTGGAATTAAAATGGATTTTTGGAGGGTTAGCACCATTTGATTTACACAACATGCCTACCACTTTAAAGGTGCACATTGTTTTTTTTTTTTTTTTATTGTGACACAAACAATACTGGTGGTGTAGTGGTTAGCGCTGTCGCCTCACAGCAAGAAGGTCCTGGGTTCGAGCCCCGGGGCCGGCGAGGGCCTTTCTGTGTGGAGTTTGCATGTTCTCCCCGTGTCCATGTGGGTTTCCTCCGGGTGCTCTGGTTTCCCCCACAGTCCAAAGACATGCAGGTTAGGTTAACTGGTGACTCTAAATTGACCGTAGGTGTGAATGTGAGTGTGAATGGTTGTCTGTGTCTATGTGTCAGCCCTGTGATGACCTGGCGACTTGTCCAGGGTGTACCCCGCCTTTCGCCCGTAGTCAGCTGGGATAGGCTCCAGCTTGCCTGCGACCCTGTAGAAGGATAAAGTGGCTAGAGATAATGAGATGAGATGAGACAAACAATACTCCCATCTCTACTGTGGATCTTTGCAGCTCCCTCAGTGTTATCATTGGTGTCTTTGTTGCATCTCTGATTAATGCCCTCCTTGGTTCCTCTCGAGGTTTCTTCCTCATGTCGTCTGAGGGAGTTTTTCCTTGCCACCGTCGCCACAGGCTTGCTCATTGGGGATAGATTAGGGATAAAATTAGCTCATGTTTTAAGTCGTTCAAATTCTGTAAAGCTGCTTTGCAACAGTGTTTATTGTTAAAAGCGCTATACAAATAAACTTGACTTGCCGGCTCTGTGAGTTTTGGTGGGCGGCCTTCTCTTGTCAGGTTTGTAGTGGTGCCATATTCTTTCCATTTTGCTCTAATGGATTTAATGGTGCTCCGTGGAATATTCAAAGTTTGGGATATTTTTATAACCCAACCCTGATCTATACTTCTCCACAACTTTGTCTCTGACCTGTTTGGAGGCTCCTTGGTTTTCATGTTGCTTGCTTAGTAGTGTTACAGAGTCAGGGTCCTTCCAGAACAGGTTGATTTCTACAGACATCATGTGACAGATCATGTGACACTTTGATTGCACACAGGTGGATCTTAATCAACTAATTATGTGACTTATGACGTGAATTGGTTGGACCAGCTCTTATTTAGGGGTTTCATAAGAAAGGGGGTGAATACTTATGCACACTCCAGGTTTCTGTATTTTCATCTTAATTATTGTTTGTGTCACAATAAAAAAAAAAAAAAAACAATGTGCACCTTTAAAACGGTAGGCATGTTGTGTAAATCAAATGGTGCTAACCCTCCAAAAATCCATTTTAATTCCAGCTTGTAATGCGACAAAACAGGACAAACACCAAGGGGGATGAATACTTTTGCAAGACACTGTACAACATATGAACACAGACAGAGCAGCTGACAAGAAAAAAAGGTGAACAGGATGGAGGTATGGTCATGTCCTGACCTGACTTCATGCTGGTTTTCGTTCATGCTGTGCTTGTCTGAGATCTCTGATGAATTTTAAAAAAAAAAAGAAAAAGAAATCTGATTCAACCAGTCAAACTGAGTCACATACCCAGTAATCAGATTTGAATCTACAAACGATTGCAAAGTCCTTTTTTGTTCCGAAATGAAAATGGGAAAACAAACAAAGAGCTTTTTATTTTATAAATTAACCCATGAATGTCTGATTTTGAAATCTTTCCTGCTGAAATCTTTTGTATATAACCTACTGAAGTTCACACTTTTAACCACATTGACTGTTAATGCCTGAGAGATTAATTGTAAATCACAGCGTACTATCAAATATTCACGAGATTGTTGTTTGACATAGCAGTAGAAAAAAGTTGAGTTGATCACATGTTGAGTGCGTGGGCTTCCTGCACATATCTGTGTCTATTAAGATCAGTGAGCACTCGTTTATTTCTGTAACACTCGTCCCTGCATGACCCAGGACAAATGTAAGGAAGTGCTGTAGTCAAGAGATCAGAGTTGTACATACAAAAATAACTCTATATTCAATTCAGTTTTATTTTTGTAACACTTTTTGATGCCAGAGATTTAAGACAAGAAGAGCATGAATAAGAAAAATAGCACAAGGTCAGGAAATGATCTAGTTTTCATTAAAAAAAAAAATGCTGACTAACCAACTGACTGATGCCAGTTGTTGAAAATCACATATACGGGAGTGATTTGGGATGTCGCACACTAGAAGGAGGTACAGAATAAACCTCAAGTATCAACTAGCAATCCATCAATAATCTCAGACCAGGTGAACTGAAGAAGTTTTTTCCTCCCAAACATTTCCCCCACTTTGTGTTGTTATTAATCCCAATTCTTGCACTCAGAGGATTGTGAAAAAATGGAAACAATGTAGTGACCATGACAGACCCCCTCTCATGCTATAGCGACTGTTCCATTATCTGAAAACTACTGCTTACATGAGTAAGCTCACATTCCGCTATCAGCTAGCTTAGTCATTCAGGTACCATACTTCCTTTATTTTGAGCTCAGTTGAATTTTTTTATTAAACATTAAGAAAAAGTGAAAACATTTTCAAATCTAACCAGACGCGTTAAAAAAACTGACGAGGAAAAAGAGGTAGTTAAAGTAAACATAAATAAACTAAAATAAGCTAGCTGGCTTGCCGCTGTGTAATTGGAATAGCTAGCCAGAGTCCAACCAGAGTAACTAGCCAGAGTGTAACTAGAGTAACCATCCGGATTGTAACTGCAGTAACTAACAGAAGTCTAACTGGAGTAAGTAGCCGAAGTGTAACTGGAGTAACTAGTCAGAGTGTAACTGGAGTAAATAGCCGGGTTGTAACTGGAGTAACTTGCAGGATTGTAACCAGAGTTACTATCCGGAGTGTAACCGGAGTAACTATCCGGAGTGTAACCGGAGTAACTATCCAGAGTGTAACTAGAGTAACTAGCCAGAGTGTAACTGAAGTAACTAGCCAGAGTCTAACAGGAGGACATATCCAGAGTGTAATTGAAGTAAATATCCGGAGTGTAACTGGAGTAACTGGCAGGAATGTAACTGCAGTAACTAGCTGGTGTGTCACTGGAGTAACTAGCCAGATTGTAATTGGACTAACGAGCTGGAGTGTAACTGGAGTAACGAGCTGGAGTGTAACTGGATTAAGTAGCTGGAGTCTAACTGGAGTAACTAGCCAGATTGTAACTGGAGTAACTAGATGGATTGTAACTGGAGTATTTAGCCAGATTGTAATTGGAGTAACTGGCAGGAGTGTAACTAGAGTAACTGGCAGGAGTGTAACTAGAGCAACTAGCCAGAGTGTAACTGGAGTAACTAGCTTGTAACTGGAGTAAATAGCCGGCTTGTAACTGGAGTAACTGGTAGGAATGTAACTGAAGTAACTAGCCAGATTGTAATTGGAGTAACTAGTCTGAGTGTAGCTGGAGTAACTAGCCAGATTGTAATTGGAATAACTAGCCAGAGTGTAACTGGAGTAACTAGTCTGAGTGTAACTGGAGTAACTAGCCAGATTATAATTGGAGTAACTGGCAGGAGTGTAATTGGAGTAACTATCCGGTGTGTAACTGGAGTAACTAGCCAGATTGTAATTGGAGTAACTAGCCAGAGTGCAACTGGAGTAACTAGCCAGAGTGCAACTGGAGTAACTAGCCAGAGTGCAACTGGAGTAACTAGCCAGAGTGTAACTGGAGTAACTAGCCAGAGTGTAACTGGAGTAACTAGCCAGAGTGCAACTGGAGTAACTAGCCAGATTGTAATTGGAGTAACTGGCAGGAGTGTAATTGGAGTAACTATCCGGTGTGTAACTGGAGTAACTAGCCAGATTGTAATTGGAATAACTAGCCAGAGTGTAACTGGAGTAACTAGCCAGAGTGTAACTGGAGTAACTAGCCAGAGTGCAACTGGAGTAACTAGCCAGAGTGCAACTGGAGTAACTAGCCAGAGTGTAACTGGAGTAACTAGCCAGATTGTAATTGGAGTAACTAGCCAGATTGTAATTGGAGTAACTAACCTGAGTGTAGTTGGAGTAACTAGCCAGATTGTAATTGGAGTAACTAGCCAGATTGTAATTGGAGTAACTAGCCAGATTGTAATTGGAGTAACTAACCTGAGTGTAGTTGGAGTAACTAGCCAGATTGTAATTGGAGTAACTAGACAGATTGTAATTGGAGTAACTAGCCAGTGTAACTGGAGTAACTAGCCAGATTATAATTGGAGTAACTAGCCAGATTATAATTGGAGTAACTAGCCAGAGTGTAACTGGAGTAACTAGCCAGATTGTAATTGGAGTAACTAGCTGGAGTGTTCAGATTCATATTTCCTAACGCTTTTTATTTCATGACATGGAAACACGGTATGAGAAACAAGTGGCTTAGTGTAATGTAGAGCTTCTGCAGCTTCATCAGTAAGTTAAGCATTAAACATTTCAGACATTTTGGGGGTCACATCACCATGTGTTGTGTGCTGTATGTTTGCCTTAACTGTGAGACTCCGTGTCCACACCTGAGACCAGAATTTCACACTATTTTTACATTTGAATTGTTGCAGTAGAGAAGAATGCTGCACTGGTCAATCTTATATACATGATGTAGAACAAGACGTGCTTCTGGACTCGCACGGCTGTGCTTCAGCTTCATGTTAACAGTTTTCCTTTGCACTGCAGAGGTTTCAACACTAAAAGCAATGGACTGGTGATGATTTTTAACAGTCTTTATGGACTTCTCCTTACTCTTCCTGACTCATACTTCCAATATGTTTTTTTTTTGGACAATATGTCTAATGGTTAGGACGACGTACTTCGAAGATTTTTACAAATCCTACACAAGCAATACAGGGTAATTTTAATACTTGTCTTTCTCCAGATGAGGTCTGGACATGCTGATGTTTTTTTCTATGTGTACATGGTGGTTTTTACTGTTTAGAGATGAGAGCTCTGCGCATTTTGTACGTAGCCTTTACTGCATTACGACATCACTGGGTTTATCAGGTGCTGCATTAGCGGTCGTTCGTCTTCTTTCAAAGGGATACTTGGATCCTTTGAGTTCAATAAGTATGTGGTAGGCGAATACGTATTTATTGTGTGCTTGTCTTAAGTTCTACACCAAGCATTTAGATGTTGACTAATCCCCAAGCCCTCAGTAGACGTCAGTGCTTTCTGTACTTTTACTCTATGCATATCTAAAGGTAATCCCTGCCTTCCTGCAGTGCAGTGCAGGGTTGCACCGTGCTGCTCCTTTCCTCTCTCTTCACATCACATCATTATCATGTCATCGCATCTCATCACATCTCTCACCACTAACGACAGTTTTTAACCCGTCCTCACTTTTCACTCATCCCAGAACGGTTGTTTTTGAAAGGGCTATCTTTTCCCTCCTTTGGAACAACGAGCTGGAAGCTGCCGTGGAACCATGTGGTGCTCCTTCCTCACGGCTGTGCACTCTGAGAGCAGAGCGCCCCCTACTGATCCGCCCTACAAAGCAGTACTGCTGACTTGCCTGTACGCTGGCTCCCTCTCACCCTCGGTCTTTTGTCATCTGTGAATATAATGAACTCCGCTTTGATTTCCCTCGCGAGATCGTGTACTACTTGAACCAATGTCCAGACTCATCTCTTTCTTTCTTTCTTTCTTTCTTTCTTTCTTTCTTTCTTTCTTTCTTTCTTTTCTTTCTTTCTTTTCTTTTCAATGTTGATGTACAGTATCAGGAAGCAGATATTTTCTCTCAAGGAACCGTTTCTTTAACGTGTTCCTAAAAAAAAACATTTTCTACACTGTTTGTTGCACAAACTTTTCGAGAAGCCTTCTGCACTGTGTAAATGATTACATAGGGGAAGGGACAAGGGGGCGGGTGGGCTGTCCACTGGGCGGGAATCAAGATTTGTAAATACCTTTCATACGGCAGAACTTTTGATAATGTTTTAAACGTTTCTGTAAAAAGATGTCTATATTAGTCTCCTGGAAACAGACGAAAGAGTGTAGACCATATATGAATTTATTTGTGCAGTGAAAGCACTGGATTTCTTTACTACTTGATTGTAACTAAAAATTAATCAGCCAAAGTGTTTTTTTTTCTTTTTTATTATAATTTAATTCGTCCCTTAACAGTAAATCATTGCAGAAGTAGGCATCGATGGTGTATTTAATTCTATATAATAGATTCTGTGTTGAAAGAGAGGATTATGAGTTTAATTTATTGGTGCCTTGTTTGTGTATATTTTTCAATAATGTTATTCTCTTTTTATTCCTTCTTCCTGTGTGTAGGGGTTTTGTGGGGTGTAGGGTATTTGGGGTTAACCTAGCAACACTACTTACACTGTATGGGATATCTGTACTGTATGCCAAAATGGTCTCACTCACGTTTCTATGAAAATCAAGCTGTTGATAAATATCTCTATATATTGATATATTAAATTGTTTTGAAAAAAAAAATCTCATTTTGTCTGTCTTTATGTCACAGTGGTCAGATCTGATCAGGGTCAGCACTTCAGGTGGTCTGATCTGAATAATTATGATTGAGTCTAACGTTTTGAGGAAATTATAATAACCCATTTACGTAGAAACCAAATTATCGGTTGGAAAGACAGTTTATCAGTGGAGCATGTGTGTAAGAGGCTGACTGGCTGTGAACCCCCTGGGTGTTGTGTCTGGATCTCTCGTGATGATGGTGGCTCTTTGTCTGGCATTGACAAGAAAATCTCCTGCCGCACACCACTCTAATTTGCTTAATGTCTCTTGTGTGTGTGTGTGTGTGTGTGTGTGTGTGTGTGTGTGTGTGTGTGTGTGTGTGTGTGTGTTGAATGAACAGTAAAACCCCATCTCTCTCTCTCTCTCTCTGTCAGTAGCCGAGACGTTGAGCATGTGTGATATTCATAGGGTTGCCATGGCATTTATGAGGAGGCGAGTCTCCTTTGTTGTCGGGCCTCTCACTTCTCTTTCTCGTTACAGTGAGCATGATGAGACAGGCTAATGTTCTCATGCCATTTTAAAAAGCCTGGCATTGTTCAAAAAGGAAAGTAAAAATATCAAAGTGATTTCCGCAGTGCCATTTAGCATAATACTAATGCTAAGAATGCTAAAAATATGATTACTACTACTACTACTGTATTACTACTACATTATAGTCACGTCAAATCAGCATATGCTTTCAGAATACAGAGCATACAAAAGCACTGAAATTGTTGTGGTCTAAGAAGAGTAATGCTCCTGCAGCTACAAGCAGCATACAAGGCAACATTAAATAGACAGTTGCACACAGGCTGTGGGGGAAAGGTATGGTATTGCACATTTGGACGTCATTTGAATTCTGTAAATTGTGTAATACGATATTGAAAATACAATGTAGTGCCACGTAGTGATATGGAGGTACAGACTGAGTGGCAAAGGATAATTATTTATATTACATAGACACAAGTGTTTTTCATAGGAGCTCCATCCGGGACATGGAGAATCAAAACCGTGACATAAATGTCTATATGTTAGTCGTGAGGAAATTGATGAATTGTTTTGATAAATTTGGGTACTTTTTGTTTGCGAATGTGTCGATGTAATAAAAAGAAAAAATCACACATTGGCTTGAAGATATGAAGTTTATCTTCTTTAGGGAGGCTGCCGAGAGGCCTACAGCAACACTGAAGGAGCTGCGGGAATTTCTGGCAAGTACTGGTTGTGTACTACATGTGACGACAATCTCCTGTATTCTCCATATGTCTGGACTATGAGGTAGGGTCAAAGAAAAACATCCAGGCCTGGCTAAATTTCGCAAAAAAAAAAAAAAAAAAAAATATATATATATATATATATATATATATATATATATATATATATATATATATATATATATGTATGTATGTATGTATATATGTGTGTGTATATATATATATATATATATATATATATATATATATATATATATGTATGTATGTATATATATATATATGTATGTATATATGTGTGTGTGTATATATATATATATATATATATATATATATATGTGTGTGTGTATGTGTATATATATATATATATATATATATATATATATATATATATATATATATATATATATATATGTGTGTGTGTGTGTGTGTGTGTGTGTGTTATGATCTGATGAAACCAAGGTTGAACTTTTTGGCCACAATTCCAAAAGATATGTTTGGTGCAAAACCAACACTGCGCATCACCAAAAGAACGCCATACCCACGGTGAAGCATGGTGGTGGCAGCATCATGTTTTGGGGTTGTTTTTCTTCAGCTGGAACAGGGGCTTTAGTCAAGGTGGAGGAAATTATGAACAGTTCTAAATACCAGTCAATTTTGGCCCAAAACCTTCAGGTGTCTGCTAGAAAGCTGAAGATGAAGAGGAATTTCATCTTTCAGCACAACAATGAACCCAAAAAAGTTTTGGAACGGCCCAGCCAGAGCCCAGACCTAAATCCAATTGAAAATCTGTGGGGTGACCTGAAGAGGTCTGTGCACAAGAGATGCCCTCGCAATCTGACAGATTTGGAGCACTTTTGCAAGGAAGAGTGGGCAAATATCGCCAAGTCTAAAAACTCGCATTTTTCATATGAAATACAGCACGGATTTGAGTGACATATTTAAATAATATTGGCTGGTGTTGTGGGCGGCACGGTGGTGTAGTGGTTAGCGCTGTCGCCTCACAGCAAGAAGGTCTGGGTTCGAGCCCCATGGCCGGCGAGGGCCTTTCTGTGCGGAGTTTGCATGTTCTCCCCGTGGGTTTCCTCCGGGTGCTCCGGTTTCCCCCACAGTCCAAAGACATGCAGGTTAGGTTAACTGGTGACTCTAAATTGACCGTAGGTGTGAATGTGAGTGTGAATGGTTGTCTGTGTCTATGTGTCAGCCCTGTGATGACCTGGCGACTTATCCAGGGTGTACCCCGCCTTTCGCCCGTAGTCAGCTGGGATAGGCTCCAGCTTGCCTGCGACCCTGTAGAACAGGATAAAGCGGCTAGAGATAATGAGATGAGATGAGAATGGCTGGTGTTGAGTGGTATATCAGATATATTCCATTCAAAGTCAAAGTCCCTTCCCACGCGATATGGTGCATAGGGCTGCGTCGATCTCCATTTCCGTAGCCCTCAGCCTCTCGCCTATTACATAGCTAGGGTTACAGTCGGGGGCTGGTCCTCTGGTAACCACGAGAGTTTGACTCCCCACCCGCATCTGTATTGCAGCGTGCCTTGCCAGACGGCAGTAGGTACCATTTTTATGATGGTCTTTGGTATGACCCGACTGTGAGTAGAACTCGCAATCTCCCGATCGTGAGGTGGACACGCTAACCACTAGGCCCATTCGCGGTATATATATTCCATTCAGCTAGCATGATAATGAACGAGTCGAAGACGAGTAGCTGAATGGAATATATCTGATATACCACGAAAAAAGCCAGCCAATAATATGATTATTTTACATACACATTCATTTCGGGTGTTTAGCACGTCTTTCTCTTTCAAAATTCTCTCAACATTTTCCGTATTTAAAGAAGCAAACCTGGCGGCCATGTTTGTTTACAAATTTCACAGTCGCTCGCTAGCATGGAAGTTTTACGTCTCTGACATGTAACGTCATGTTGTCTTGACAACCATGCAATATCGTAAACCATATTCAACGCTCATTGGGTAGAGTGACGTAATACATATAGGATAAGCGATATGATAACAATATTGCATGCTATCAAACCGAATGAATGAAACCCACTAGAAGAGAATAGAACACGTTTTTATTCCCTTGAAAAAGTGTCCTGTATGTACAATAATCACTGATATTTCACGCCGATGATGTCACTTCCAGTGTTTTCCCGCTGACTGGATGTGCGTTGTCAAAATGGAGAACTGGTTCAAAATTAAAATTATTTTGATGAACTTGTGTATTTTTGTGGATGTGGCCATATAATATAAAGGACATTACATGGTGGTGCAAAGATATGAAGTTTATCTTCTCGTGTTGAAAAATATATCACTTTTTATCGCTTCCTTCACTCATGATGTATGCATTCATTTAAGTTAAAAAAAAAAACTCAGTGTGCTTTACATTTAATAGCTTTAAACTATTCTTTTAAATGAAGTGCTGTAATTAATTCTTCAATAATCAGCTCGAAATATCTAATTACTGTGTAACCTATGAGAATAATTAACTTCATAAAGTCCCAATAATTGGAGTTATTCTAGGTTAAACAAATATATTTTAATCTAGATTTTTTTTTTTAAATCCTAACTATTCAATCACTATTTCAGTCAACCACAGGTGTGCTACAGTGGATATAAAAAGTCTACACACCCTGTTAAAATGATCGGTTTTTCTGATGTAAAAAAAATGAGATGACAATAAATAATTTCAAAATTTTTCCCATCTTTAATGTGACCTATAACCTGTACAATTCAATTGAAAAACAAACAAATCTGTTCGGGGGAAAAAACATTCAAAAATAAAAAATGTACAATAAGCTGGTTGCATAAGTGTGCACACCCTTAAACTAATACTTTCTTGAAGCACCTTTTGATTTAATTACAGCATTCGGTCTTGTTGGGATCACACCCGCCATCAATTAAAATGACTCTGATTAACCCCAAATAAAGTTCAGACATTTACTCAGTTGCATCCTCCAGCAAAAGCCAGCGTTCACAGAGAGCTTACAAAGCGTCAAAGGGATCTCACTGTTGAAAGGTATCAGTCAGGAGAAGGGGACAAAAACATTTCCACAGCATTAGATATACCATGGAGCACAGTGAAGACAGTCATCAAGAAGTGGAGAAAATATGGGACAACAGTGACATTACCGAGAACTGGACGTCCCTCCAAAATTGATGAAAAGACAAGACAAAAACTGGTCAGGGAGGCTGCTGAGAGGCCTACAGCAACACTGACGGAGCTGCAGGAATTTCTGGCAAGTACTGGTTGTGTACTACATGTGATGACAATCTCCCATATTCTCCATATGTCTGGACTATGAGGTAGGGTCAAAGAAAAACATCCAGGCCTGGCTAAATTTCGCAAAAAAAAAAAAAAAAAAATTTTATATATATATATATATATATATATATATATATATATATATATATATATATATATATATATATATGTGTGTGTGTGTGTGTGTGTTATGATCTGATGAAACCAAGGTTGAACTTTTTGGCCACAATTCCAAAAGGTATGTTTGGTGCAAAACCAACACTGCGCATCACCAAAAGAACGCCATACCCACGGTGAAGCATGGTGGTGGCAGCATCATGTTTTGGGGTTGTTTTTCTTCAGCTGGAACAGGGGCTTTAGTCAAGGTGGAGGGAATTATGAACAGTTCTAAATACCAGTCAATTTTGGCCCAAAACCTTCAGGTGTCTGCTAGAAAGCTGAAGATGAAGAGGAATTTCATCTTTCAGCATGACAATGACCTCAAAAAAGTTTTGGAACGGCCCAGCCAGAGCCCAAACCTAAATCCAATTGAAAATCTGTGGGGTGACCTGAAGAGGGCTGTGCACATGAGATGCCCTCGCAGTCTGACAGATTTGAAGTGCTTTTGCAAGGAAGAGTGGGCAAATATCGCCAAGTCTAGATGTGGCAGGCTGATAGACTCCGACCCAAAAAGACTGAATGCTGTAATTAAATCAAAAGGTGCTTCAACAAAGTATTAGTTTAAAGTGCTGATGACACGTTTTTGACATCTTTGGCGATGATTTATAACATAAAAAGTAATTCCCGATGATCCATATATTAATTCACGAAGGCGCCTATTTTACAAGTTATGATAAAAACGCGGCTATTTGGGCAAATTTGATGGGGCTGCAGCACCCAGGAGACGGAGGAGGAGCTATATGACGTCAGCGAAAGAACCTTCCTCCTAACTTACCAGTTTATTGTTGATGCGACAGGTGTTCAGTTTGTCATTGTTAGTATTATTATTATACATTATATATATATATATATATATATATATATATATATATATATATATATATATATATATATATTAGTTATTATGCCTTCGCGTTGTGTTGCCGGCTTTTGCTCCAAAACCCACAAGGATGGAGTAAGTTTATTCAAGTTTTCCAGAGATCCCGAGCTGCATGCGAAGTGGGTGAAGCAAGTCAGGCGCACTCGTGACAAGTGGGAGCCCTCACCAACATCCGTCCTGTGCTCTGAACACTTTGATTTGGATTGTTTTGACACCCTTCCCAGCTTAAAGGAATCTCTTGGGTGTTCAGTTCATCACAAACATGTGTTACTACCATCAGCAGTGCCTACACAGTGTTGCCAGATTGGGAGGTTTCCCGCCCAGTTGAGCGGTTTCAAGTGCATTTTGGTGGGTTTTGAACATATTTTAGGCTGGAAAACATCAGCAGTATCTGTTGCCAGATACTGCTGAAGTTTTCCAGCCCAAAATATGTTCAAAACCCACCAAAATGCACTTGAGACTGCCCAACTGGGCGGGATTCCTCCCAATCTGGCAACACTGCCAGTATTCTGGAGGGGGTCTACTAGTAGCTATGCCGGATCCAAAGACAGTCCTCCTGTCAGAACATGTGTTGTGAAACGACATAAGATAAAGGTACGTAGAGCTATAGATTCTACATGATAATCATAAATGTAATCATAAAGTCGGCGTGATATCAGTCATGTATTTGCTTGTGAAAGCTTGCGGCTTTCATGTAACTGCCGCCTAGCAACGAGAGGCAAAGGGTAAAGAGGGTAGGCTATCATAGATTCTATTCCGAAGAGACCAACACAATTCTAGACTCCCAGAAGAGGAAGAGCTAGCACTAGAGAGTTCACCGGCGTTTTCATGCGCCATTTCCATTGAGTAGAACCAGAGTAGAACCATAGGATGTCTATGAGTAGAACAGCCAGTGAACCGCAGCATGTTCTTCCGCTGACGTCACAACATGGCCGCGAGCCACGGACCCAGTTGTCTTGCGCTGTGCAATTAAAAGTTGGATATTTGCGTAACAACAGCTTCTTTTCACGTAATTATAACAGAAATCTAACATGTTTGCCATGTTGTATAGTTTATTTAAGAAATTGCATAGAGTCATGTTCGTGTCATCAGCCCTTTAAGGGTGTGCACACTTATGCAACCAGCTTATTGTAGGTTTTTTATTTTTTATGTTTTTCCCCTGAACAGATTTGTTTGTTTTTCAATTGAATTGTACAGGTTATAGGTCACATTAAAGGTGGGAAAAGCTTTGAAATTATTTATCGTGGTCTCATTTTTTTTACATCAGAAAAACCGATCATTTTAACGGGGTGTGGACACTTTTTATATCCACTGTATATGTAAGAAGAATATCTTTCATTGGCTGAACTGTGAATAACAGTGAAGCTCAAAAACATACGGTAACCCTGCCTCAGTGCTTGTGATGAGCTATACTGCTTTACGAGATCAGCACAATACACCAGCTTTAAACCATTCATAGCTTCAAGCAGTTTCTAAAAGAGATTCATAAACAGGACTGTGTAGTGAGGGTGGAACTTAGTAGGTCTGAATAAGATGTAATATACTCCATATAATAATATACTCTAATAAGATGTAATATAAGTGTCCAGGCTTATTATTTTACAGCGTATTATTCAGGAACTATTATAAATTATTCAGTAATGACAGTGAAGTAACAGGACAGGTTCATAGTAGTTATGAGAATGTCAGAGAATGCTGATTATTCCTGGGAGTTTGAGAGGTAAGTCTGAAAGCATATACGGTTCCAGTCAAAAGTTTGTACACCCCTATTCTACTCATTCAGATGTTTTTCTGTATTGTGACTATTTTCTACATTGTAGAACAATACTGAAGGCATCAAAACTATGATATAACATCTGGAACAGATATGGAATTATGTTCTAAACAGAAAAAAAGTGTTAAACAACAAAATGTGTTTCATATTTTAGATTCTTCAAAGTGGCGGCACGGTGGTGTAGTGGTTATCGCTGTCGCCTCACAGCAAGAAGGTCCGGGTTCGAGCCCCGTGGCCGGCGAGGGCCTTTCCGTGCGGAGTTTGCATGTTGTCTGCGTGGGTTTCCTCCAGGTGCTCCGGTTTCCCCCACAGTCCAAAGACATGCAGGTTAGGTTAACTGGTGACTCTAAATTGACCGTAGGTGTGAATGTGAGTGTGAATGGTTGTCTGTGTCTATGTGTCAGCCCTGTGATGACCTGGCGACTTGTCCAGGGTGTACCCCGCCTTTCGCCCGTAGTCAGCTGGGATACCAGCTTGCCTGCGACCCTGTAGGACAGGATAAAGCGGCTAGAGATAATGAGATGAGATAATGAGAATGAGATTCTTCAAAGTATCCAGCGTTTACCTTGATGACGCTTTGCACACTATTGGCATTATCTTAACCAGCTTCATGAGGTAGTCACCTGGAACGCTTTTCAATTAACAGGTGCCTCGTCAAAAGATAATTAGTGGACGAGTTTCTTTCCTTCTTAATGCATTTGAGATCAAACAGTAAATAATAAAAATGCAGTAAATAGCCCTATTCAACACCACAACTGTAGTGATCCATATTATATCAAGAATCGCTCAACTAAGTAAAGAGAAACGACATCCATCATTATTTTAAGACATGAAGTGACTTTTAATTCACAAAAATAAAGAAAAGGAATTGAATTAGAAAGCGTGTCCAAAATTTTGACTGGTGAGATTATTTTTATTACTGTATATCATGATTCAAATGTAAGTTTCATGCTTTTGTTTGACATTGTGGACATATATAAGGAACCATTTATTACTTTCCTGTAGGTTTAGCTAGTGTAAGGACATGAATTGCCCTCAGCCCCTTTTCTGCATAGTAACTACATGCCCTTTAGTGCCCCCAGGAGGCTTAATGTCATCACACATCCATCCTCGCTTGGCACAGTGTCATTCTCCAGTGCATTCATCTTTGTCATATTGAAATATCACTTTCCTTTTGTCCATGGCCTTGGAGTATTTTCAGGTTACCCGTGTTCCCTGTTGTAATTCGTTCGTTTCAGCCTGATGGGTGACATTTAGATCCCCTTCCCCCACAAATGCACACACATCTGGAGTCATTACACACTGATAAGAGTGACAGAGCATTGGTGAGATGTAGGAACTGTAACACTTTTAAAGTGATTAACCAGGAAATTTTGAAATTACAGGGTTATGAAATGTCATCATTAGCCAGATATATTGGATGGATGTATTAGGAGACGAAAACGAGGGTGGCGCTGCGTGACGTAGGATTCCACACATCGTCTTCATTCCATCCTGGGTCTGAGACGTTTCGCCGAGTGGCTTCATCAAGTAAAGCGAGAAAACTTCACTCCTGGAAAAAGCAGCAAATTGTGCAGCGAGCATTTTATGGAAGATTGTTTTGTGGAGGACTTGGATGAAAAAAATCACTGGGAAGAAACGAGACACGAGGCAGAAACCACAACTGAAGCCAGACACGATCCTGACTTTGTTTCACCACAAAACACAGACACCAGCAGCATATTCACAGTAGCTTTCCTGCATTATACTGTAGCTTCAGGGTCTCAGGTTCATCTCATCTTATCTCATTATCTCTAATTATCCTGTTCTACAGGGTCGCAGGCAAGCTGGAGCCTATCCCAGCTGACTACGGGCGAAAGGCGGGGTACACCCTGGACAAGTCGCCAGGTCATCACAGGGCTGACACATAGACACAGACAACCATTCACACTCACATTCACACCTACGGTCAATTTAGAGTCACCAGTTAACCTAACCTGCATGTCTTTGGACTGTGGGGGAAACCGGAGCACCCGGAGGAAACCCACGCGGACACGGGGAGAACATGCAAACTCCGCACAGAAAGGCCCTCGCCGGACACGGGGCTCGAACCCGGACCTTCTTGCTGTGAGGCGACAGCGCTAACCACTACACCACCGTGCCGCCCACGGTCTCAAGTTCAATCCTGTGCTATTTGTTTGGAATTTTGAGTATGGGTTTCCTCTGGGTTCCACAGTTTCCTTCAAAAAACACACTAGCAGGTGGACTGAAGCTTATGAATTACCCTGACATATGAGCACAAGTATGAATGATTGAATTGTTAATTGAAACGTGTCACCTCACAGCAAGAAGGCTCTGGGTTCGAATCTCATGGCCAACCAGCGTGGAATTTGCATGTTCTCCTTGTGCTTGTGTGGGTTTCCTCCAGGTGCTCTGGTTTCCTCCCACAGTCCAAAGGCATGCGGATTAGATCAGTTAGCTACTCTAAATTACCCATCAGTGTGAAAGTGAGTGTTAAAGGGGAACTGAAGGCAAATATTTTATTATCAAAATTCTATTTATCTCATGGGCGGCACGGTGGTGTAGTGGTTAGCGCTGTCGCCTCACAGCAAGAAGTTCCGGGCTCGAGCCCCGTGGTCGGCGAGGGCCTTTCTGTGCGGAGTTTGCATGTTCTCCCCGTGTCCGCGTGGGTTTCCTCCGGGTGCTCCGGTTTCCCCCACAGTCCAAAGACATGCAGGTTAGGTTAACTGGTGACTCTAAATTGACCGTAGGTGTGAATGTGAGTGTGAATGGTTGTCTGTGTCTATGTGTCAGCCCTGTGATGACCTGGCGACTTGTCCAGGGTGTACCCCGCCTTTCACCCGTAGTCAGCTGGGATAGGCTCCAGCTTGCCTGCGACCCTGTAGAACAGGATAATGAGATGAGATATTTATCTCATTTTATAAAATGTAGGAATGCATTTTTGATCACTATTCTGTCACTGCTATAGCAAGTTATGAGTGTTTGAAATATGCTCTGTAATATATCAGTCCATATGTCAAAGCAACGGCCGTAAATGAGATTCGTTGAGACCTGTGCGAGACATCGTAGGACGGAAGTACAGCGGAAAATCAAAGTGACCAACATCTGCCAACGTTGTCAAAAGACGCGTGCGCCCTCTTTCGAATGCTGATGTAATCAAGCCAGAAGTTTCCCCCGTGTCCAAAATCGCTCTCTACTCACTATATAGGGCACTATATAGTGTGGACGCCATTTTGTAGTGCTGTCCGAAACCTTAAGGCCAATTTATGCTGACAACGCAGTCCTCGCAGACGGTGGCGCAGATAGCGTCTGCGTAGCCCCCCCACCTTCGCAGACGCTCTGCGCGCACCTCCCAAAAATTGTGACCACCGCAGAAGCCTCGCAGACAGCGTCGCAGACAAGAGGGCTCTCATTGGTCCACTCTACATCCGTTGTACACGCACTTCCGCTTCCCTACTTTCCCGGTTTGGTTTGTTTTCACGACCGCCATTTTTAAAAACACGAGCGAAGATGGAGCAGCACGAAGAGCGGTTGATCGAGGAAGTGAGGAAGTACGTACATCTATACGACTCCAGTTCTAGTCATTATAAGTAACCGGAGGATAAACACTCCACTAACCACACCCATCAACTACTCCTAGCGATTTCGCGACTTCGCGCCCCCTTGCGTTGTAGCGGTGAATAAAATCGCGCATGCCTATTACTCCCCGCTCAACGATAAATTACAACTGTCTGCGAAAAGCTGTCTGCGAAAGCCTTGTCGCAAGAGCATGCAGAGGCCTTGAGTGAGGATCATTTACACCCTACATAGTGCACTCAAAGTATCCCATAATGCATCACGAAAAGTAGTGTATAACTGATGGTCACTAACCAAAGCAATATGTCCCATCATGCATTGCGGTCGCGCTGAAAGAAATCAAATTAAAAGTCTCAGATTTGATTTAATAAAAGGCAGTGGCAAAGAAGAAAGTATTCAGCCTTGGTTTAAAAGAACTGAAAGATGCAGGTACTTTGTATTGATTAATGTGGGAAATGCGCTCAGTATAATATGGATTTACATACATGCGTGTGTTTATTATTTTGAAAACCCACCAGCCGACTGATCCGGCACGTTTAATCATGCGACAGTAATGACGTAAACACCAGTGCGATGGACTAGTGTCCGAAAGCGCTTTTTTCATTTAACCAATGGTTCGGAGTCGTATGAAATAATCATCACTGATGAAGCTGGCAAATCTTGAAATTAATCTAAATTGGAATGATATGGCGATCTGGCTGCTGTGTAAACAGTTTTCAAAATGGCGGCGCTGACACTTCACGTTTGAAGTCTCGCACAAGTCTCGTGAAGATCACGTGGATAAGCGACGCCTGCCGTGGACCAAACAAACTACATTCAGCATGGCTAAAAACTGAATAGGCCGATAAGTGTAATATAATATAATATGCCGATATGAGTCACGATATAAGGTTAATAAAAATGAAAACGTAATTGAATAACACATTAATTAAGAAATAAAGCAAGTTTAAATATGACTTCAGTTCTCCTTTAAAGCGATTAACCAGGAAATTTTGAAATTACAGGGTTATGAAATGCCATCATTATACATTAATACAAGATGTTCTAGACAAAAAAAAAATTAAGTGGACTTTAGCTTAAAAAAACATGTTAAAGTTGTAATATCAGTCCGTTGGGCCGTTTCCCCGGGCGCGGCCAGACTGGATTAGCCAGATATATTGGATGGATGTATTAGGACAGGGGTGTCAAACTCAAATACACAGTGGGCCAAAATTTAAAACTTGAACAAAGTCATGGGCCAACATTGAACAAATGAACCTTTTAATATGGACCCAAACAAGTTTTGCTTTAACATTGAATATGGAACAAGCAACGCTTATTACTATACAATATATATAACATTAGTGCAGACATGCTAAATCGAATTTCAAATAAAAAAAAAAACACATCAGTGCCATTAATTTATTAAATGAAATTTAAATAAAAATCGTATGCCTCTTTTCTATTTGCAGCCCTCTGATTTAAATATCAAAATAAACTTTTTCCACAGGCTAATAATTTTAAAAATAAAACAACAATAATAAATCAATCAACCATTCAAGCCCATGCCTTGGAGTAGCAAGAAAAAGTGCATAAAGAAAAGGTTAATTATTGCTCAGTTTGCTACACACTGATCTAATCTGATGTGCCCAAGCCAGATACCTGGCATCTCTTCTTGGATGCTAGTTCATCAGTGTCTGGGCTCAGGCTCTGAGCTGAGGAAATCCTCAGTATCGAGCGAAGGTATTCTTCCTCCCACCTGTCCAGAAAGCTCTGGTTTTCTGCCTTTCTTTTCGCCATTTTTGGGTAGCACGGTGAAAGTTGTAGCGTGAAGTCGCTATGGCAACTGTCCGCTTGTTGTTGAACGTTTGGACGTCCTACTGCGTTTCTGGGTCCTGTCCTGATTGACACGCCAAAACAACAGCAGAGCATTATGGGATTTGTAGTATTAGCGGTGAATGCGATGTATACACAAATCCGAAGAGTAGTCATTTGGGATTGCCTTGCAGGCCAAATTTGGCCCGCGGGCCAGAGTTTGACACCCATGTATTAGGAGATGAAAACGAGGGTGGAGCTGCGTGACGCAGGATTCCGCACGTCTTCTTCATTCCATCCTGGATCTGACACGTTTGGCCGAGTGGCTTCATCAAGTAAAGCGAGAAAACTCAGTCCCCCCAGGATTCCACAGGCCTTTTTTGTGATTGTTGTGGGCTAAAATGTCTGATGTTGCGGGGGGGTTTCCAAAAAATTGCGATGAAAGTTGCAGTGTTTTATAGGTTTTTGTTGCGATTACATTGCGGGAGGAAGTGAAAGTTGTGAGAAATTGTTGCAATTTTCTCTTTTTGTGATTAAAATTGAGTGATATGTTAAATATTAAGTTATTACTGAAAAACTGTTGATTAAAAAAAAACAAAGACACTGAGAAACGGTCCTATAAACAACTTTACCAATATAAAAGATTAGCAGGACTACAAAAATGCAGAAAAATAGGCTTTACTTATCCAAATGCACCTGTTGGTTCAAAAGTTAAAGTGCAGAGAACCTCACAGCACAACATGAAGTTCCCTTAAAATATAATATAAATGCCTCAGCTTTCATGTAAGAAAAAAACTATTAATACTAGTACTGTGTGTAGGCAGTCTCTCCTGAAGACTAAATTAAACAATAATTATAAACTAATAAAATAAATGGCTCAGGCTTCATAGAAGAAAAAAAAAAATTGAACAGAATCTCACAGTATGATGCTGAAGCTGCCGAAACAATGGAAAATAAAATACCATTTTGGCAAAAATGTTGGCATCCATTAATTTCTTGCATTAAGTAAAAAAAAATAATGTAAAGTGCACGCAGTCCTTCACTGTAAACATAACACACTTTCAGTAACAGAATTTAAGCCTATATAAACACTGACTCGCACATGCAGTGTTGCCAGATACTGCTGACGTTTTCCAGCCCAATTATGTTCAAAACCTGCCAAAATGCACTTGAAACCGCCCAATCTGGCAGCACTGCACGCATGCTGCTTCTCTTGAACGTAGACATGGAAGTAAGGCGGAAAGTAGTTTGTCGATGTCACCTCAAGACGACACCAACGATTGGTCAAATTTGCGGGAAAGTTGCGGTGATTGGATATAATTGCAACACCACCCTGAATTCGTGGGGATTGGTTGAATTTGCGTTGACGTTGCAAATCGCAACATCGCGAAATCCTGGAGGGTCTGAAAACTCAACTCCTGGAAAAAGCAGCAAATTGTGCAGCGAACATTTTATAGAAGATTGTTTTGTGGAGGATTTGGATGAAGAAATCACTGGGAAGACACAAGACACGAGGCAGAAACCACAACTGAAGCCAGATGTGATCTCAACTTTGTTTCACCAACAGCACAACAGTACACCATATCACGCATAGACATATAAACATAGACGCCGCATTCTGCGTAGAATCATACGTCATCCTCGCCGCCATATTGTATATATAGTACTAACCTAACCTAGTATTATAGTATTAACCTAACCTGCATGTCTTTGGACTGTGGGAGAAACTGGAGCACCCGGAGGAAACCCACGCGGACACGGGGAGAACATGCAAACTCCACACAGAAAGGCCCTCGCTGGCCACGGGGCTCGAACCCAGGATCTTCTTGCTGTGAGGCATTGATGGACATTAGTGTCTCATCTCATCTCATTAGCTCTAGCCGCTTTATCCTTCTACAGGGTCGCAGGCAAGCTGGAGCCTATCCCAGCTGACTACGGGCGAGAAGCGGGGTACACCCTGGACAAGTCGCCAGGTCATCACAGGGCTGACACATAGACACAGACAACCATTCACATTCACACCTACGGTCAATTTAGAGTCACCAGTTAACCTAACCTGCATGTCTTTGGACTGTGGGGGAAACCGGAGCACCCGGAGGAAACCCACGCGGACACGGGGAGAACATGCAAACTCCACACAGAAAGGCCCTCGCCGGCCCCGGGGCTCGAACCCAGGACCTTCTTGCTGTGAGGCGACAGCGCTAACCACTACACCACCGTGCCGCCATAAAACTTCCTTCTTCATATAATTTCTGATATGCAAATGAGCATGATGATTCAATGAATATGCAAATTAGTCTATAGCAACTTCTAGTGACTTCTTATGCATTCATTCGTTAATTTCCTCTGGAAATGGTGAGTTGAATATTCTAAACATGAAGTATGAAGTCATTTCAAGTAGAATGAAATGTATGCAATGACATTCACATGTGCCAGCTTTTTTCCCCATGCAGTAATTGCACAGGGTTGCTCGCTGCATAATACAGCACAGGAGTGAACTGGAGGAAGAAGAAGAAGCCTCTATTTGGCACATGTACACTCAAGCAGAGTGAAATTCCTCCTCTGCATTGAACCCATCTGAAGCAATGAACACACACACACACACACACACGGTTGGAGTCTCATCACATCGCTCCTGTAGAGGACGGCCCCATGTGGGCAGTTGAAAGTCGTACCTGGAGGACGCTCTGGACACTTACAGTAATGCTTTTATGGCTGAGGACTACAGTTGACTTGCTAACTTTAGGACTGCAGTTGTCATGAACAGTTTTGCACTCAAGTTTCCATCAATGAAGAGTTTATAACATCAACGAAACTGACTTCATGTTCAAACTGTTAATGTTATAATCACGTTGTCTGTTTTCACCCAAATGAGGACGGGTTCTCTTTTGAGTCTGGTTCCTCTCGAGGTTTCTTCCTCATGTCGTCTGAGGGAGTTTTTCCTTGCCACCGTCGCCACAGGCTTGCTCATTGGGGATAGATTAGGGATAAAATTAGCTAATGTTTAAAGTCATTCAAATTCTGTAAAGCTGCTTTGCGACAATGTTTATTGTTAAAAGTGCTGTACAAGTAAATTTGACTTGATTTGACTTGACATACCCAGAGCAGTGGGCAGCTATACTACAGCACCCAGGGAGCAGTTGGGGGTTAGGTGCCTTGCTCAAGGGCACTTCAGCCATGATTCACTCAACTCCCCTCACACCTTTCCTGCCAGTCCAGGGAATCAAACCCATGACCCTTTGGACTCATGGCTGCCCCCCCCATACAGTCGCCCATTAGATTTGTGTACTTGATATAATGTTTGCAGTCTGGTTTGTAGATTAGCTACCTTGCAAATTTTTACCAGGTAACATTAACACACAGCAAGTGTAAATACTAAAGCAAAGCAATACACAGGTGATTTAACTATTCAAAGTCAAGCCGGTATTACAAATGAGCCTATAGTTTATGTTAACACAGTTCTATTTAAACTATTAACTGAAGCTACCTGGGGAGTTCACAAAAATGTGTTAAATGGGGGATAACAACGAAATAAAACAGGGCCAGGCAACACATCAGCAAACTAAGCTCCTGCCACCAGAGGGCGCCAAAGAGCACTGGAAAAGTGACAAAATGAGCCTCAAGGGAGATTGAAATTATTATTCTCATCTCATCTCATTATCTGTAGCCGCTTTATCCTGTTCTACAGGGTCGCAGGCGAGCTGGAGCCTATCCCAGCTGACTACGGGTGAAAGGCGGGGTACACCCTGGACAAGTCGCCAGGTCATCACAGGGCTGAGACACAGACAACCATTCACACTCACATTCACACCTACGGTCAATTTAGAGTCACCAGTTAACCTAACCTGCATGTCTTTGGACTGTGGGGGAAACCGGAGCACCCGGAGGAAACCCACGCGGACACGGAGAGAACATGCAAACTCCGCACAGAAAGGCCCTCACCGGCCACGGGGCTCGAACCCGGACCTTCTTGCTGTGAGGTGACAGTGCTAACCACTACACCACCGTGCTGTATTCTCTAAGATTTCACTGTTCTGTTCGGTTCCGTTCCATTTCCTTCCTTATTTCAAGTGCACAAAAGCAGTGTGAGTGTGAGGACATGGATGCAAGCTGAAGCATTGGACGTTTGAGCAAGTGACAGTATATGAGTGCAGACAAACAGTTTTGAACAGAACCAGAGCAAATCTGCACATGAGCAGGGCCCAGGTTTGGCGGGAAAACTTTGCAAAATGTGTGCGTAAAATGAATAAATAAATAATCGCTCTCTTTTTGAAAGACCACACTCTTGATTAAAGATCTCATCTCATTATTTGTAGCCGCTTTATCCTGTTCAACAGGGTCGCAGGCAAGCTGGAGCCTATCCCAGCTGACTACGGGTGAAAGGCGGGGTACACCCTGGACAAGTCACCAGGTCATCACAGGGCCGACACATAGACACAGACAACCATTCACACTCACATTCACACCTACGGTCAATTTAGAGTCACCAGTTAACCTAACCTGCATGTCTTTGGACTGTGGAGGAAACCGGAGCACCCGGATTGCTCAGTCAGAATGTAAATTCTGACTGAGCCAACAGGTACACATGAAATATACTTTAAATATTCAGCAGTGGTGGCGTAGTGGTTAGCGCTGTCGCCTCACAGCAAGAAGGTCCGGGTTTGAGCCCCGTGGCTGGCGAGGGCCTTTCTGTGCGGAGTTTGCATGTTCTCCCCGTGTCCGCGTGGGTTTCCTCCGGGTACTCCGGTTTCCCCCACAGTCCAAAGACATGCAGGTTAGGTTAACTGGTGACTCTAAATTGCCCGTAGGTGTGAATGTGAGTGTGAATGGTTGTCTGTGTCTATGTGTCAGCCCTGTGATGACCTGGCGACTTGTCCAGGGTGTACCCCGCCTTTCGCCTGTAGTCAGCTGGGATAGGCTCCAGCTCGCCTACGACCCTGCACAGGATAAGCAGTTACAGATAACGGATAGATATTTACCAGCATTGTTGAAGCAAAAGGTCTGTCCGGTTTGGATTTTTAATCTTTGGAGAGTAACACTGACACCCAGTGGTTCGTCAACATTTTACTCAAAGACTGCAGATAACAGGTTCATTCATTCATTCATTTTTACCCTTCTTCTTCTTCTTCTTAATAATCACATAAACTTAGAATGCTCAGTAACACAGCTGTGATACATAACAAAGGCTTGTTTTCCAGGTAAATACGTCCTGAGGATAAACATTTATGATAATTTCAGAAACGTTCTGAAGCAGTAATGTAACGTTCATACAGCTATATTTTCTTTCATGCTGTCGTTACAGTACTGAGGTGCACTGTGAAGCATTTTAAATGAGCAATAGTCTGTTTTTTATTATTATTATTTCTTCCTTATACAAATAACGTGTAAAACTTGAAAATATATAGAACATGATAAAATAATACATGTTTAAGCCATGTCCTCAGCAGAGAAAACCACTCTAGAAAACTGTGATAGTCTGGAGTGCTTGTTTGTGTTTGGATGGGTGTCTTGTCAGGCATTTTACAGACTCCACCCAAAACACCCCATCATAAATCAGCATGAGCTGAATTTGGTGTTGACAGTGATATACGGTGCCTTGCAAAAGTATTCACCCCTCTTGGTGTTTGTCCTGTTTTGTCGCATTACAAGCTGGAATTAAAATGGATTTTTTTTTTTTTTTGGGGGGGGGTTACCACCATTTGATTTATACAACATGCCTACCACTTTAAAGGTGCACATTGTTTTTTTTTTTTACTGTGACACAAACAATAACCAAGATGAAAAAACAGAAGTCTGGAGTGTGCATACTGTAGGTATCTCCCCCCCCCCCCAAGTCAATACTTTATAGACCCACCTTTTGCTACAATTACAGCTGCAAGTCTCTTGGGGTATATGTCTATTAGTTTAGCACATCTAGCCACTGGGATTTCTGCCCATTCCTCAAGGCAAAACTGCTCCAACTCATTCAAGTTAGATGGGTTGCGTTGGTGTACAGCAATCTTCAAATTATGCCACAGATTCTCAGTTGGATTGAGGTCTGGGCTTTGATTAGGCCATTCCAAGACATTTAAATGTTTCCCTTTAAACCACTCCAGTGTAGCTTCAGCAATATGTTTAGGGTTGTTGTCTTGCTGGAAAATGAACCTTCGTCCCAGTCTCAAACCTCTGGCTGACTCAAACAGGTTTTCCTCCAGAATTGCCCTGTATTTAGTGCCATCCATCTTTCCTTCAGTCCTGACCAGCTTTCCTGTCCCTGCAGATGAAAATATCCCCACAGCATGATGCTGCCACCACCATGCTTCACTATAGGAATGGTGTTCTCAGGGTGTTGGGTTTGCGTCACACATGGCATTTCCCATGATGGCCAAAAAGTTCAATTTTAGTCTCATTTGACCAGAGAATCTTCTTCCATATGTTTGGAGAGTCTGCCACATGCTGTTGGGCAAACTCCAAATGTGATTTTTTTAAGCAATGGCTTTTTTCTGGCCACTTTTCCATAAAGCCCCGCTCTGTGGAGTGTACAGCTTAAGGTGGTCCTATGGACAGATACTCCCATCTCCGCTGTGGCTCTCTGCAGCTCCTTCAGCGTTATCTTTGGTGTCTTTGTTGCATCTCTGATTAATGCCCTCCTTGCCTGGTCTGTGAGTTTTGGTGGGTGGCCTTCTCTTGTCAGGTTTGTAGTGGTGCCATGTTCTTTCCATTTTACTATAATGGATTTAATGTTGCTCTCTGGGATATTCAAAGTTTGGGATTTTTTTTATAACCCAACCCTGATCTATACTTCTCCACAACTTTGTCTCTGACCTGTTTGGAGGCTCCTTGGTTTTCATGTTGCTTGCTTAATAGTGTTGCAGAGTCAGGGTCCTTCCAGAACAGGTTGATTTATACAGACATCATGTGACAGATCATGTGACACTTTGATTGAACACAGGTGGATCTTAATCAACTAATTATGTGACTTATAAAGTGAATTGGGGCGGCACGGTGGTGTAGTGGTTAGCGCTGTCGCCTCACCGCAAGAAGGTCCTGGGTTCGAGCCCCGTGGCCGGCGAGGGCCTTTCTGTGTGGAGTTTGCATGTTCTCCCCGTGTCCGCGTGGGTTTCCTCCGGGTGCTCCGGTTTCCCCCACAGTCCAAAGACATGCAGGTTAGGTTAACTGGTGACTCTAAATTGACCGTAGGTGTGAATGTGAGTGTGAATGGTTGTCTGTGTCTATGTGTCGGCCCTGTGATGACCTGGCGACTTGTCCAGGGTGTACCCCGCCTTTCGCCCGTAGTCAGCTGGGATAGGCTCCAGCTTGCCTGCAACCCTGTAGAACAGGATAAAGCGGCTAGAGATAATGAGATGAGATGAAAACAAAACAACAATTTACACCTTTAAAGTTGTGTAAATCAAATGGTTCTAACCCCCGAAAAATCCATTTTAATTCCAGCTTGTAATGCGACAAAACAGGACAAACACCAAGGGGGATGAATACTTTTGCAAGGCACTGTAATTTGGTTTGGTTTGTCAGTAGGTAGAAAAACACTTGTACATACAGAGAAATAATTAAGAACTTTATTTAAAAAAATGTTCACGCATGAAATGTGACAAATAAGGAAATTTAAAAAAAGAAAATTTAGAGGGCACTTATTTAGTAGCACTATGGTCAAATTTTTAATACCACTTAAAAACATACAGAAAACATAAAACAATCGGTCAACTAATATCCTTCAGACATCATGGAATCGGTGTATAAACATTAGAAAACAGTGCAAGGCTGAAACGATAGTGTAATAGTGTTTACACAGGTACACAGAGTACATCAGAAATAAATATTCAGTCTTACATTTCCTCTGGAAGCATGTGCTCAACCGGAACTGTATACAAAATATAAATAGCTATCAAATACAAAAATAAGCACAAATTTTCTTACAAAGAACTTTGTTTTCTTTTTGGAATACTATGAAAAAGGAAGTTCCTTAAATATCTGTTCATGTGGAAAAAGATACAGCGTCGAACAGCCCGTCGTGGAACGCGTCCGATTTTGGGTAATGGAGTTTTGGTTTGTTTACAGACTGTAATTTAAAGAACTTAAAATTACTGTATTGTACAAGCACAGCAAAGGAATTAGATATTAAATATCTCCGTTAAAGCTGTCTGAGATCACTGGCCATGAATATCACTGACCGGAACATTCCTATTTGTCTCGATTTGATTTATAAATATGAGTTGTGTTCTTCTGTTATTGAGGATCCTGATCCTACACAGAGCAATGTGATCGTTACAAAGACGACTTCCGTGAAACTTTGGGCTGTTTAAAGTATGATGCTTTGGGCTATGAATTAGATCAGAATAGCATCCAAGAGCATCGATCTCTTCAAATAAATCCCTGAAATGCAGCTGAATATATCTGCAACTTGTGCATCCTCTCTGAACAGGTTAGACTGCTGCTGCTGTGAGAAACTCCACCTCGGTCTTCGGCTTTTTCACCGGTCTCTCTGAACCCTCCTCGTCCTCCCTCTGTCGTCTAACGGCGTCCGTGTTTGAGCTGCTGATGCTGGGATCAGGGCTGGAATGAAGCTGGGTGTCTGATGCGGTGCGATCTGAGCCACATGAGGACGTGGGATCGACAGAACGGGAACCTGTAGGAAAAACACAAAAAAAACCCCCAAAAACCATCTGATTAGTTGAGGATGCTCACGTCAGTCAGCTGTGTTTAATCCTCTGAATGGTGCACAGGTGCAGTATTAAGTCTGTTTAAATGGAAACCTGGTGCAGTTTTGCCCTGCATGAACAAAGCAGACAGATGCGAGAGAGAGAGAGAAACAGGAGTGTGTGTGTGTGTGAGAGAGAGAGAGAGACAGAGAGAGAGAGAGAGAAACATAGAGAGGGAGAGAGAGACAGAAAGGGGGAGAGAGAGTGCAAAACAGACAGAGAGCAAGACAGTCAGAGAGAGAGAGAGAGAGAAACACAGACAGACAGAGGGGGAAGAGAGAGAGAGAGACAGAAAGAGAAGGGGGAGAGAGTGCAAAACAGACAGAGAGAAACAGACAGAGAGAGAGGGGGAAGAGAGAGAGACAAAGAGAGAAGGGGGAGAGAGTGCAAAACAGACAGAGAGAGACAGAAAGAGAGAAGGGGGAGAGAGTGCAAAACAGACAGAGAGAGAGACAGAAAGAGAGAAGGGGAGAGAGTGCAAAACAGACAGAGAGAGAGAGAGAGAAACACAGACAGACAGAGAGGGGGGAGAGAGAGAGACAGAAAGACAGACAGAGAGAGGGTGAGAGAGACAGCCAGACAGAGAGGGAGAGACAGACAGACAGATAGAGGGGGGAGAGAGAGAGCGCAAAACATACAGAGAGAAACAGGAGTGTGTGTGTGAGAGAGAGAGAGATAAACATAGAGAGGGAGAGAGAGACAGAAAGGGGGAGAGTGCAAAACAGACAGAGAGAGCAACACAGTCAGAGAGAGAGAGAAACACAGACAGACAGAGGGGGAAGAGAGAGAGAGACAGAAAGAGAGAAGGGGGAGAGAGTGCAAAACAGACAGAGAGAGAGAGAGAGAAACAGACAAACAGAGAGGGGGAAGAGAGAGAGAGAGACAGAAAGACAGACAGAGAGAGGGTGAGAGAGACAGCCAGACAGAGAGGGAGAGACAGACAGACAGATAGAGAGGGGAGAGAGAGAGAGAGAGCACAAAACATACAGAGAGAGAGAGAGAGAGAGAGAGACAGACAGAGAGAAACAGGAGTGTGAGTGTGAGAGAGAGATAAACATACAGAGAGGGAGAGAGAGACAGAAAGGGGGAGAGAGAGTGCAAAACAGACAGAGACAGCAAGACAGTCAGAGAGAGAGAGAAACACAGACAGACAGAGGGGGAAGAGAGAGAGAGACAAAGAGAGAAGGGGGAGAGAGTGCAAAACAGACAGAGAGAGAGAGAAACACAGACAGACAGAGAGGGGGAAGAGAGAGAGACAGAAAGAGAGAAGGGGAGAGAGTGCAAAACAGACAGAGAGAGACAGAAACACAGACAAACAGAGAGGGGGAAGAGAGAGAGAGAGACAGAAAGACAGACAGAGAGAGGGTGAGAGAGACAGCCAGACAGAGAGGGAGAGACAGACAGACAGAAAAAGAGAGGGAGAGACAGACAGACAGATAGAGAGGGGAGAGAGAGAGAGAGAGCGCAAAACATACAGAGAGAGAGAGACAGAGAGAAACAGGAGTGTGAGTGTGAGAGAGAGAAACATAGACAGAGAGGGAGAGAGAGACAGAAAGGGGGAGAGAGAGTGCAAAACAGACAGAGACAGCAAGACAGTCAGAGAGAGAGAGAAACACAGACAGACAGAGGGGGAAGAGAGAGAGAGACAAAGAGAGAAGGGGGAGAGAGTGCAAAACAGACAGAGAGAGAGAGAGAAACACAGACAGACAGAGAGGGGGAAGAGAGACAGAAAGAGAGAAGGGGAGAGAGTGCAAAACAGACAGAGAGAGACAGAAACACAGACAAACAGAGAGGGGGAAGAGAGAGAGAGAGACAGAAAGACAGACAGAGAGAGGGTGAGAGAGACAGCCAGACAGAGAGGGAGAGACAGACAGACAGAAAAAGAGAGGGAGAGACAGACAGACAGATAGAGAGGGGAGAGAGAGAGAGAGCGCAAAACATACAGAGAGAGAGAGACAGAGAGAAACAGGAGTGTGAGTGTGAGAGAGAGAAACATAGACAGAGAGGGAGAGAGAGACAGAAAGGGGGAGAGAGTGCAAAACAGACAGAGACAGCAAGACAGTCAGAGAGAGAGAGAAACACAGACAGACAGAGGGGGAAGAGAGAGAGAGACAAAGAGAGAAGGGGGAGAGAGTGCAAAACAGACAGAGAGAGAGAAACACAGACAGACAGAGAGGGGGAAGAGAGAGAGACAGAAAGAGAGAAGGGGAGAGAGTGCAAAACAGACAGAGAGAGACAGAAACACAGACAAACAGAGAGGGGGAAGAGAGAGAGACAGAAAGACAGACAGAGAGAGGGTGAGAGAGACAGCCAGACAGAGAGGGAGAGACAGACAGACAGAAAAAGAGAGGGAGAGACAGACAGACAGATAGAGAGGGGAGAGAGAGAGAGAGAGCGCAAAACATACAGAGAGAGAGAGACAGAGAGAAACAGGAGTGTGAGTGTGAGAGAGAGAAACATAGACAGAGAGGGAGAGAGAGACAGAAAGGGGGAGAGAGAGTGCAAAACAGACAGAGACAGCAAGACAGTCAGAGAGAGAGAGAAACACAGACAGACAGAGGGGGAAGAGAGAGAGAGACAAAGAGAGAAGGGGGAGAGAGTGCAAAACAGACAGAGAGAGAGAGAGAAACACAGACAGACAGAGAGGGGGAAGAGAGACAGAAAGAGAGAAGGGGAGAGAGTGCAAAACAGACAGAGAGAGACAGAAACACAGACAAACAGAGAGGGGGAAGAGAGAGAGAGAGACAGAAAGACAGACAGAGAGAGGGTGAGAGAGACAGCCAGACAGAGAGGGAGAGACAGACAGACAGAAAAAGAGAGGGAGAGACAGACAGACAGATAGAGAGGGGAGAGAGAGAGAGAGCGCAAAACATACAGAGAGAGAGAGACAGAGAGAAACAGGAGTGTGAGTGTGAGAGAGAGAAACATAGACAGAGAGGGAGAGAGAGACAGAAAGGGGGAGAGAGAGTGCAAAACAGACAGAGACAGCAAGACAGTCAGAGAGAGAGAGAAACACAGACAGACAGAGGGGGAAGAGAGAGAGAGACAAAGAGAGAAGGGGGAGAGAGTGCAAAACAGACAGAGAGAGAGAGAGAAACACAGACAGACAGAGAGGGGGAAGAGAGAGAGACAGAAAGAGAGAAGGGGAGAGAGTGCAAAACAGACAGAGAGAGACAGAAACACAGACAAACAGAGAGGGGGAAGAGAGAGAGAGAGACAGAAAGACAGACAGAGAGAGGGTGAGAGAGACAGCCAGACAGAGAGGGAGAGACAGACAGACAGAAAAAGAGAGGGAGAGACAGACAGACAGATAGAGAGGGGAGAGAGAGAGAGAGCGCAAAACATACAGAGAGAGAGAGACAGAGAGAAACAGGAGTGTGAGTGTGAGAGAGAGAAACATAGACAGAGAGGGAGAGAGAGACAGAAAGGGGGAGAGAGAGTGCAAAATGGACAGAGAGAGCAAGACAGTCAGAGAGAGAGAGAGAAACAGACAGACAGAGAGGGGGAAGAGAGAGAGAGACAGAAAGAGAGAAGGGGGAGAGAGTGCAAAACAGACAGAGAGAGAGAGAAACACAGACAGACAGAGAGGGGGAAGAGAGAGACAGAAAGGCAGACAGAGAGAGGGTGAGAGAGACAGCCACACAGAGAGGGAGAGACAGACAGACGGGAGAGAGAGAGAGCACAAAACATACAGAGAGAAAGAAAAAGAGAGAGAGAGAGAGCAAGACAGGGAGAGAGAGAAAGACAGACAGAGAGAAGGGGAGAGAGAGAGACAAAACAGAGAGAGAGAGAGCGCAAAACAGACAGAGAGAGAGAGAGACAGAGAGAGACACAGATAGAGAGGGGAGAGAGAGAGAATGTTCTCAGTCTGTGTTCAAGTGAAACCTAGTGTTTGAATAAGAGTTTCTTACAGGTTAAATCTGTGCAGTTTGAAACCAAATCAAACTGAAATCAAATCAGAAGTATCAGTGTCACTCTGATTGTCTCAGCAAAACAGACACAGATCGCAACGAAAGCACCCTGAAGCGCAAATCTCCTGCTGCATACAGTTTCTGCAACACTTGGGTGTTTTATCCCCTTTTCTTTTTACCTATTCGTCATTCTGCAGAGTCTGTATGAATTTACTTTAGTTGGTTTTATAGTGTACGTTTTGTGGATTAAATGTCTTTAAAAAACAACAACTGTGTTTACTGTGACTGATTTGAAATGGTTTAAATATCACACACATGAAAATGTCCTAGGTGTACAGTAATATAAAACAAATAAAGCAGTTGGGCCCATGCTGCTGCCAGAAAATAATCAGTGACAGCGTGGTGTGATGTGGAGCATCATGGTGCATCATTTTCTCTGTTGTTCCTAACACTGCCTCAGCAGCCTGTCTTTTTCCTCTCTTTCAAAGTTAAGAAGACAAATAAAGCTCTGCTTGTAGCAGAGAAACAGTAAAGAGCACAGTCTTCTGCCCTGAACACTTTCCTGTGATAGAAATCTTACTGAATGTTCAAGTTCTGACACTGGAGACTCCTTCCACAAATGTTAGTAATTGTCTCTTTACAGAAGAAATCACCATATCAATGATTATATGTTTTTTTTTCAATCAGCCTTACAGCCAGCACTACTGTCAGAGCTGCTGTTATAGAAAATTAATCAACACCGATCAGAAGTGAGAATTCATAGCGCTATGGGAGAAGAAAAGTTAAAGCTCAGCCTCACCATTGTGTGTTGTGCTGCTTGCTTCACAATCTAACTGCTGACTACTGCAGTCGGAAACTCCTGTAGGAGCAGCGGCTGCTCGGCTGACCGTCGCGCTCTCCGTCTGAGCCAGTGTCTGCTCTCTGGAGTCCCTGAACACACACACACACACACACACACAACACAATGTCAACTGAACAATCTGTAAAGCAGTTGTCTTAAACAGTGACTGATGTCCACACTCATCAAACTCTGATGAAGCTGATGTTCTTATACTGTATGCTACTTCACGCAGAAGATGGAAACAAAACAAACTAGAGCGGCGACTACAATTATCAACACTTTAATGATCTTTTGGCCGTTGCAAAAGTAGAAAAGACTTTCAATACGTAAATTGTGCATAAATAGTTACTCAAACTTCCACTGGAAAAAAAAAATGAGTTGATTCCCGATTACTTAGCGAATCAGATCACGTGACACCGTTCCACAATTATGTAGACCTTTGTCCACAGTTATCGAGACCTCTGTCCACAGTTATTGACACTGTTCCACGATTATCGATGCCTTTGTCCACAGTTATCGACACCGTTCCACAGTTATCGAGACCTTTGTCCACAGTTATCGATGCCGTTCCACAATTATCTACACCTTTGTCCACAGTTATCGACACCGTCCACAATTATCTACACCTTTGTCCACAGTTATCGACACCGTCCACAATTATCTACACCTTTGTCCACAGTTATCGACACCGTCCACAATTATCGATGCGTTTGTCCACAGTTATCGACACTGTTCCACAATTATTGACACCTTTGTCCACAGTTATCGGCACCGTTCCACAATTATCAACACCTTTGTCCACAGTTATCGACACCATTCCACAATTATTGACATCCAGATTATTATTTATTTTTTAAAAAATCAGTATTTTGTATTAAGTTAACAAAACATAGTTTTTATTTAAAATTTGTTTTACAAAGACTTATATTTAGTACAAAATATCTTTTATATAAATATATCGATGTCGGTGCTTACGTAAATGAGGAAGTAATTCTAATGTTTGTAAACAAATGAACTGATAATGTTTAACCTGCATCAGAAAATCTTTTTGTTCCACTTTCTAAGTATTTTCGTAGATCGCACTTTGTTCATCATTCATTGTTGTTTGTATTCATTTCTAGTTTTGTCGTTTACCAATAAATGTCAACAGGCAATTGACACTGTAACCGCATGAAAATCCAGGTCAAAGGTCGCATGTCATTCCTCGAACCAAAATATAAAATGTCTTCTGATATTGTAATATGTGGTAAATATTTACAACAAACTACAAAAAAATATATATTTTCTGAATGGAGTAGAAAAATCTGAATATTTCAAGCACGTAATTTTTTATATGCTAGGAATCTAATTCTGGTCTAATTCTATTTATTGCAATCGGATTCCAAATACTCGATAAACATTCCATTCTGTTATGAATCAGAAAAAAAACGATTATAAATCACAGCACTTTTATTTTTAAAGTACTTCATCTACTTCAACAATGTTACACAAAGATCGATCCATAACAGTTGTAAATGTCACTTAATTCCACAGGGTGTCGATAATGGTGGACACCGGTGAAAGCGATCACTATTATCGACACCTCACGTGACTTCTCAAACGCGCGTTTAGATACAAAATGGTGACTGTCAAATGAAAGCGTATGAAACAAAGTAGGTTTCGACAAGGAGATCATGAAATGTCGGTGAATTTGATCAGTAAAAACATGTCCATGATCTTTCCACCATGCTTACCTGCGATGATAACGTCCGGGTTTTCCTCAAATTGCTGAAAAAAAATTCCATCTCAGGTAACGAGCTGTGTCATCAGACGACAAGCTCAAAGAGTGAGGAGGGTCTTCTGGTTGATTAACGAATAATAACTGCTGTAACTGAAACTCACCTTTGTAAAATTGTTTTTTATTGGTAAATCGGAAAAGACGTCCATAATTATGGACTGTTGATAATTGTAGCCGCCGCTCTATCGTTTGTTCTAAATTAGCATATAAACCTGGTGCACTTATATTAATGAGACTTGGTATTTACAGGAACAAAGCATTCATCGAGCAAAGAGACCAAAACTCATTCCAGCTCAGAGTTCCTGAGCCCAAGACTCACATTTCATTAGCTTAACATTAACATTGGTTACAGCTGCAAGTGGGTTATTTTGCTTTATCATAATAAAGTTGACAGTTTAACAATATTACAGTACTTACGTTTATGGCTGAAATATATAGTATAAATCTATAAAATAAAATTATTGCACAGAGAAGGAAATGGAAAGCCTTCTTAGGCAGACACTGAGGATAAATAAGGAATCGTAGCTAAAAAGAAGTTAATAAAATAGATTTTTTTTTTTTTGGTGTTGTAAAATAAAATAGCCATGACATTCTTGAATAAAAATGCAGTTGAGTCATAAAACACGCAGTTTAGTAAAATACAATAAATATCAAATACAGTTTTTACTTCTTACATTTACTCATTCATTGGTTTCAGTAGTGATGTCACTAAATGTATTTTATGGACATTACAGAAGGGTGACTTACGTGACACCAGGATGAAGATCAGGTTTTCTCCTCCAGAGTTTTATCTGTTGTACACAGAAATAATAACAGTTCGATCTTTAATATACAAACTTCAGAAAACAGATCAAGTTGTCTTCTGGATTGGTTTAATTTGAAACAAGTCCTTCCTGTCCCAGGCCCTTAAGGCACACTGAGCAGCGCTGATCTCCGTTTCTATAGCCCTCGGCCTCTCGCCTATTACACAGCTGGGGTTACAGTGGGGGCCGGAGCTCTGGTAAACCACAAGAGTTTGACTCCCTACTCACATCTGTATTACGGCACGCCTCACCACATGGCAGTAGGTACCATTTTTATGATGGTCTTTGGTATGACCCGACCACAAGTAGAACTTACGACCTCCTGGTTGACAGGTGGACACGCTAACCACTAGGTCAACTCGCGGTTTTGCGGGGTGGTGTTTGTTTTTTTGGGCTTTTTTAAACAAGCATTAACTCTAACTCAAGATTTAGAAGAAGAAACCAGAATAGACTGCTTTTAATTTACTCCTTTAATCTTTGCTTTTTTTTATTGCAAAACTAATTAACTAACAAAGTTAATTGCACTTATAATTTGAACCAAAAATTTCGGTCAAAATACAGTACTGTGCTTAGGTATCTGGTTACCACGAAAGAAATTTAATTTAAAATATTTAATAGTTACTTTATTAAATAGATATCTTTTTTTAAAACCTAGGGCTGTCAATTGATGAAAATATTTAATCGTGATTAATCACATTATTGTCCATAGATAACTCATGATTAATCGCAAATTAATAGCACATTTTTTATCTGTTCTAAATGTACCTTAAAGGGATATTTTTCATGTTTTTGTAGAGTGGGCGTGGACAAATCTGATTGCTTTATGCAAATGTACGTGGCCAGATCAGGAAGGATAAGGCTGGACACAGCAAAAACAGTTTTCGTGAGTATTTTATTCCCCCACTGCATTTAAAAAAAAAAATAAAGCAGCGTTAACTTTATAATTTTGAGGGTTTCGCACAATTCAGTGTGATCAAAACAATATGGTACTGTGGTGCTTGAAAGTTTGTGAACCCTTTAGAATTTTCTATATTTCTGCCTAAATATGACCTAAAACATCATCAGATTTTCATACAAGTCCTAAAAGTAGATAAAGAGAACCCAGTTAAACAAATGAGACAAAAATATTATTCCTGGTCATTTATTTATTGAGGAAAATGATCCAATATTACATATCTGTGAGTGGCAAAAGTATGTGAACCTCTAGGATTAGCAGTTAATTTGAAGGTGAAATTCGAGTCAGGTGTTTTCAATCAATGGGATGACAATCAGGTGTGAGTGGGCACCCTGTTTTATTTAAAGAACAGGGATCTATCAAAGTCTGATCTTCACAACACATGTTTGTGGAAGTGTATCATGGCACAAACAAAGGAGATTTCTGAGGACCTCAGAAAAAGCGTTGTTGATGCTGATCAGGCTGGAAAAGGTTACAAAACCATCTCTAAAGAGTTTGGACTCCACCAATCCACAGTCAGACAGATTGTGTACAAATGGAGGAAATTCAAGACCATAGTTACCCTCCCCAGGAGTGGCTGACCAACAAAGATCACTCCAAGAGCAAGGCGTGTAATAGTCGGTGAGATCACAAAGGACCCCAGGGCAACTTCTAAGCAACTGAAGGCCTCTCTCACATTGGCTAATGTTAATGTTCATGAGTCCACCATCAGGAGAACACTGAACAACAATGGTGTGCATGGCAGGGTTGCAAGGAGAAAGCCACTGCTCTCCAAAAGAACACTGCTGCTCGTCTGCAGTTTGCTAAAGATCACGTGGACAAGCCAGAAGGCTATTGGAAAAATGTTTTGTGGACAGATGAGACCAAAATAGAACTTTCTGGTTTAAATAAGAAGCGTTATGTTTAGAGAAAGGAAAACACTGCATTCCAGCATAAAGGCCAATTTATGCTGACAACCCAGTCCTCGCAGACGGTGTCGCAGATAACGTCTGCGTAGCCCTCCCACCTTCGCAGACACTCTGCGCGCACCTCCCAAAAATTGTGACCACCGCAGAAGCCTCGCAGACAGCGTCGCAGACAAGAGGGCTCTGATTGGTCCACTCTACATCCGCTGTACACGCACTTCCGCTTCCCTACTTTCCCGGTTTGTTTTGTTTTCATGACCGCCATTTTTAAAAACACGAGCGAAGATGGAGCAGCACGAAGAGCGGTTGATCGAGGAAGTACGTACATCTATACGACTCCAGTTCTAGTCATTATAAGTAACCGGAGGATAAACACTCCACTAACCACACCCATCAACTACTCCTAGCGATTTCGCGACTTCGCGCCCCCTTGCGTTGTAGCGGTGAATAACATCGCACACGCCTATTACTCCCCGCTCAACGATAAATTACAACTGTCTGCGAAAACCTGTCTGCGAAAGCCTTGTCGCAAGAGCATGCAGAGGCCTTAAGAACCTTATCCCATCTGTGAAACATGGTGGTGGTAGTATCATGGTTTGGGCCTGTTTTGCTGCATCTGGGCCAGGACGGCTTGCCATCATTGATGGAACAATGAATTCTGAATTATACCAGCGAATTCTAAAGGAAAATGTCAGGACATCTGTCCATGAACTGAATCTCAAGAGAAGGTGGGTCATGCAGCAAGACAACGACCCTAAGCACACAAGTTGTTCTACCAAAGAATGGTTAAAGAAGAATAAAGTTAATGTTTTGGAATGGCCAAGTCAAAGTCCTGACCGTAATCCAATCGAAATGTTGTTGAAGGACCTGAAGCGAGCAGTTCATGTGAGGAAACCCACCAACATCCCAGAGTTGAAGCTGTTCTGTACGGAGGAATGGGCTAAAATTCCTCCAAGCCGGTGTGCAGGACTGATCAACAGTTACCGGAAACGTTTAGTTGCAGTTATTGCTGCACAAGGGGGTCACACCAGATACTGAAAGCAAAGGTTCACATACTTTTGCCACTCACAGATATGTAATATTGGATCGTTTTCCTCAATAAATAAATGACCAAGTATAATATTTTTGTCTCATTTGTTTAACTGGGTTCTCTTTATCTACTTTTAGGACTTGTGTGAAAATCTGATGATGTTTTAGGTCGTACGTATGCAGAAATATAGAAAATTCTAAAGGGTTCACGAACTTTCAAGCACCACTGTATATGGCAAGCTTCCTAGTGTTACCACCATTATAAGCAAAAGAAGACTGCAATTCTGTAGACATTGCTATCGTAGTAAGGATGAGGAGGTTAGCCAAATGTTGCTATGGGAGCCAACACACGGAAAGTGACCAAGAGGGCGTCCTGCAAGAACATTTGTTGACCAATTGGTTGAAGACTCTGAAATAATGAGGAAAGACCTGCTGAAAGCAATGGAGAAGAAGAGACAAGTAGCCCATGATGTTCATCTGAGGACGCGCCGACGATGACCCTGCCATGTGGTTTTATTAGGAAATCTGCCAGTCTTTTTGGAGAACTTACTACAGTTATTTTCTCTTGGAAGATAAAACCCCACGTTTTTTGCCATAAAACTAGTCTACCACTTACTACGGATCATTACTTGTTAAAACATGCCAGTCCATTGTAGGGTATCTTACACACATACACACACGTGCACATCTTAGGGTAATTTAGAGTAGCCAGTTCACCGACTGGCCTGTTTTTGGAAGGTGGGATGAAACTAAAGAACCACCACGGAGACAGTAACCTGAGGTCAGGATTGAGCTGGGGACCCTGGAGATTTACATCACTCTATTCCAACTATACAAAGCTTTCCAAATTCACCTTATCAGCTTGCGTGGGGTTAAAATCGTTTCCATAAACTCCATCCTCTTGCTCTAATTCACGTCTTTCCTCCTCAGTCCACACTGGCAGCTCATCTGAAGTGAAAGAGAGTCATTCATAAAATCTTGTGTATAATGTTTCCTGAGTACATCACTGATCTCATGCATGTCCGTCTCAGAAACTGCTCTCTCATTTGGGACATTATGGTCAAAAAATAAATTTTCTAATTTTACTATTTTTTTTGCATTTCCCTAACACTCAATGTTTCTTTTGTCATGTTTAATAAGAATAAAGATAGTATCTTGCTTTATCTGGCCTCCACTGTGGAACATTTTTTTGATTACAATTCAAATGCTTTTGTAAAATTGATTTCCATATAAAATAACTCCATCATGAAGAATTAAAGCCCCTCCTTCATAGATGAGTGAAAATATTGAATAAATTTCCTCTTTTTGATTGCTTGGGTTAAAAATGCCAAGTTACGATGACTGAATTGATTATTCACTTAAATATGAATAATATGATACATTTTGGGTATTTGATATGACGAAATAGGGCACAATGGAAAAATCAAGAACACACCGGAAAGATGAGAATAACGGCGGTGGTAAAAGAACAGCGACTGTAGCGGCTGAAGGTCGCGCGGGTCTCTGCTGCGGCGTGCAAGCAACGGGACATCACTACCGCACCGGACGGAGTGCGAGGCGGGGGCGGGGCAAAATGACTGGCCGTAGATTCTATCAAAAGTGTGATCTAAATTGACCATGGTTGAAAAATATTGGCCAAAAATACGCAAACACTACGAAATATGAAAGTAAGATGAAAAAGAAACATTCTATTGCCTTATACTGCAAGACTAAAAATAAAACTGTCAAAACTCACCTTTTCAGCGATAACGTCCGAACAGATCACTCGCGTAACAGAAAGATCGCAAATGGAAGAACGATCAACTTCAAACTGCTGGAGTGGAAAATTCCATTCTACACATGCAAATTGTTAATGTGTGTCCTTCCCCGCACACAAATAACACGCTACGGTAAAAAATAGACCACAACTCATTTTACAGCTCAGAAATTCATACAAGACCAGCTACCATCGTAACATATTCTGTAAGAAACATATTCTATACCAAACTTTCAGCTTTCGTTTTAAAAAACAAAATTGCAGATTTATAACTAAATTTTTATATGGCATAGTGATTTTAAGTTACTACTTTCGGTGAGGTAGTGACCTTGACCCTGAGGCTTTCCGTTTAGATCAAAACACACGATCGTATTGGTTTTGGGTCTGCGGAAAACGGAGTTACAACAGTGATCAAATATTTTGCATGATGTTTTATTACGGTTATGATTATTCTGCGAGCGCACCAATCCTTAGGTGTATAAAGTTACAACTTAAAATACAATTAGTGATAACTGTAGATTTTTCAGTGGACTACAACCTTTTTAAGGGAATGCGATGTAGTCAACCGTTTATCACGTCCCAGATCAAGCCGCCATTTTTCCACAAATTTGCAGAATTTTTGCCAAATTCTGAATAGAGTATTCACATCAAAGATTTAGTTTTATCTCTATTATTTCTTTCATCATTTTATTTCAAATTAAAACCATTCAAAACCGTAAAGTTTATTGACTGTGAGTATATTTAGTGGGGTACCCCCACAGTACCCAGTTTCTGAGACAGACCCAATAATGAACAGAGCGGAAACAGTGCCACTCTAATACAGCTGTCCTGCTTAGTCTTAAATCATAACCATTTCCATTCCACACACGAAGGTAAGAACATTCGATGCTTACCTTTAACAGGCTTGGGGTTCAACCTCAGTCTTTTTAAAGCTTCTTCTTTATTAAAATTGCATTTTATCAACTCATAGAGAGCCTGTAATACAGACAGTAATCAATGGTTTGAGCAACAAAGCATCCAGCTTCTTGATGTGAGGACAACACTGGACATGGAGTCACCTCCTCGTTGTCTTTAATTAGAGGCAGCTCTGGGACGGCGTCCACTCCAGTCTGCTCTTCGACCCGTCTGGAGGCTTCAGCTAAAAATTCAACCACTTCGTTTTCTGGCAGCAACTCCGGGTTCCACAGAAGCTGATCCTCGTTCTCGTATACTAGGATCGCAAAAAAGGGCATACAGCAAGAAGAAAGTTCTGTGAGCGACACGTACACGACAGAAAATAATGTCTTCGCAAGTAAAGTATCCTGGATATAATAAATTTTAAATTAAATGTTATATTAGATTGTAAATCCTTGAATCTGATTGGTCTGTGCTTATTATAATACGTTATCATTTCTACAGTAACGGCTCTTTCACAGAGACTTCTTCTTCTTCTTCTTCCAAAAAAAGTTCAGGTGACCTTCTGATGTATTATCGAACTTGTAGGATAAATGTAGGACAAAAACAGATTTTTAGAATTGAAATGGTGTTCTATGAAAAGACTTTTATTTAACATTTCTGGAAGGAGTCTCCAGTGTCAGCACTTTGTAGCAGAGATAAAGCTGGACTGTTATATTTTCCAGCATGGGAAAGTCTTCAGGACGGAATGCTTTATGATTTCTGGTTTATCGCAAACGCCAAGTTTCAGTCTTATACACTCACTGAGCACTTTATTAGGAGCATCTTATTGGGCAGCACGGCGGTGTAGTGGTTAGCACTGTGGCCTCACAACAAGAAGGTTCTGGGTTCGAGCCCAGCGGCTGACGGGGGCCTTTCTGTGTGGAGTTTGTATGTTCTTCCCGTGTCTGCATGGGTTTCCTCCGGGTGCTCTGGTTTCCCCCAAAGACATGCAGTTAGGTTAACATGGGGCAGCCATGGCCTGAGGTTGGGCTGAAGTGCCCTTGAGCAAGGTACCTAACCTCTAACACCTTCCCGGGTGCTGTAGCATAGCTGGGTATGGGTGTGTGTGCTCATTGCTCACATGTGTGTTCACTGCTTCAGATGGGTTAAATGCAGAGGAGTCAAATTTATTTTTATAGAGCTTTTAACAATAGACATTGCCGCAAAGCAGCTTTACAGAATTTTAATGACTTTAAACATTAGCTAATTTTATCCCTAATCTATCCCCAGTGAGCACGCCTGTGGCGACGGTGGCAAGGAAAAACTCCCTCAGACGACATGAGGAAGAAACCTCGAGAGGAACCAGACTCAAAAGGGAACCCATCCTCATCTGGGTGATAACAGACAACGTGATTATAACATTAACAGTTTTAACATGAAGTCAGTTTCGTTGATGTTAAAACTCTTCATTGATGGAAACTTGAGTGCAAAACTGTTCATGACAACTGCAGTCCTAAAGTTAGCAAGTCAACTGTAGTCCTCAGCCATAAAAGCATTACTGTAAGAGTCCAGAGCGTCTTCCAAGTACGACTTTCAACTGAGGAATTTTACTGTGTGCTTAAGTCTGTGCTTGAGTGTACATGTGACAAATAAACCCTTCTTCTTCTTCTGTACAAATACGCATTCATCCAATTGTCTAAAAAGCCAATCATGTAGCAGCAGTACAATGCATAAAATCATGCAGATGAGCCAGCAGCTTCAGGTAATGTTTCCATCAACCACCAGAGTGGGAGGAAAAAAGTGATCTCAATGATTTTGACCGTGACATGATTGTTAGTGCCAGACAGTCTGGTTTGAGTATTTCTATAACTGCTGATCTCCTGGAATTTCCACACACAGCAGTCTCTAGAATTTACTCAAATCGATGCAACAGAGAAAAAACAAAACATCCATGGATCGAAACGTCTAGTTGATGAGAAAGGTCAACAGACACCTTGGAAAGCCAGACTGGTTTGAGCTGACAGAAAGGCTACTATAACTCAGATAACCACTCTGTACAATTGTGGTGAGCAGAAAAGCACCTCAGAATGTACAGTATGTCGATCCTTGAGGTGGAGGAGCTACAACAGCAGAAGACCACATTGGGTTCCACTTCTGTCAGCCAAAAACAGAAAGCTGAAGCTGTAGCTGGCAAGGCACATCAAACATAGACAGTTAAAGACTGGAAAAATGTAGCCTGGTCTGATGAATCTTGATTTCTGCTGAGGCACACAGATGGGATGTTAGGGTCAGAATTTGGCACCAACAGCATGAGTCCATGAACCCAATCTGTTTTGTGTCAACAGTCCAGGCTGGTGGAGGTGTTGTAATGGTGTGGGGAAAGTTAACTTAGCACACTTTGGGCCTGTTAAAGCTAGACGGCCTTTCGATTTCATAAAATCAGTGAAATTTAGTTCTATCTGAAATTTGGTCTTTGTGATAGATGTTTATTTCTGTAATATCTCACAAAATATCAGGCCGTTCTGTGGCTGGGAAGTTATTTAATTTGAGGGGATTCCCGAGTAAATAATGTGCACGAAATTGCTCGCTTTGCGCAGTCAAGCAGACAGAGGAAGTCCGTGTGTGTGCGCATGCGCAGGTTTACCTTTGACCGTGCACTGACAGTTCCATCACTCTGTCGCTAAACGAACAGCTGATCACACCGAGGTGCTCGCTGACCACCGACATTTATTAGTTTGGTCCTGCGTTTCCTTTCCTTCGCAACATAACGTCTTTTCTTCTAGCTTTCCGTTACTCTAGTCGGTCTTTCACATTTCATTCGCACACTCAGGTCCTCCATTTTTCTCTCCTGTTTCAAATTTGTATCCCACAATGCCTTGCGCAAACGGGGAAAGCCCACCACGTCATGCATCATGTAGTATCTTGAATTGGGTCATGGTGAAGCAGAAAAAAATAGCGGAGAATTTAGGGCCATGTGGCCAATAACTGTTCTATATATTTTTTTTTTAAAGTAATAAAATTGGAAATCTGTGATTCGAATTCAGTAGCTTTCAGTCCACTAAAAAAAATTGGGTGTCTGGGAAAAAAAATGTTATGACCTACATGTGAAAAATCTGAAAGGCAGTCTACCTTTAATACCAATCAATCATTGCTTGAATGCCACAACACATTTGAGTATTGTTTCTGACCATGTGCATCCCTTCATGGCCAAAAGTTACCATCTTCTAATGGCTTCTTCCAGAATGATTATGCACCATTTCACAAAGCAAAATTCGTCTCAAACTGGTTTCATGAACATGACAATGAGTTCAGTGGCTTTCTTAGTCACTGGATCTGGATCCAGTAGAACATGTTTAGGATGTGGTAGAATGGGAGATTTGCAGCATGGAACTGTACCTGAAAAATCTGCAGGAACTGCGTGATGCAATCATGTCAACATGGACCAGAATCTCAAAGGAACATCTGGTGGAATCCATGCTGTGAAGAATTTGGGTTGTTTTGAGAGCAAAGGGAGGCCCTGCCCAGTGCTCGGTGAGTGTACATAATATGCACAGTTCAAAAGCCAGCATCTGTGATGGTATGAGGGTGCATTAGTGCACATGACATGGGTAGCTTGTACATCTGGGAAGGCATCATTAATGGCAAATGATATATACATGTTTCAGAGCAATATGCTGCCATCCAGGCAAAATCTTTTCCAGGGAAGGTCTTCCTTCTTTCAGCAAGACAATGCCATACTGCTTTCTGCACATATTAAAACTGCATGGCTCTGTAGCAAAAGAGTCCAGGTGCTAAACTGGCTTGTCTGCCGTCCAGACCTGTCTCCCATTTAAAACATTTGGTGCATTATGAAGCGCAAAATACGACAAAGGAGACCTGGAACTATTGATCAACTGAAATTGTATATCAGGCAAGAATGGGACAACATTTCTCTTTCAAAACTACAGCAACTGGTCTCCTCAGTTCCCAGACATTTACAGAGTGTTGTTAAAAGCAGATGTGATACAACACCGTGGTAAACATGCCCCGTCCTAACTTTTCTGAAATGTGTTGCTGATATCAAATTCAAAATGAGCATATATTTTTCAAAAAACAATAAAATTTCTCAGTTTCAGCATTTGATATGTTGTCTTTGTACAACCCCGATTCCAAAAAAGTTGGGACAAAGTACAAATTGTAAATAAAATCGGAATGCAACGATGTGGAGGTTTCAAAATTCCATATTTTATTCAGAATAGAACATAGATGACATATCAAATGTTTAAACTGAGAAAATGTATCATTTAAAGAGAAAAATGAGGTGATTTTAAATTTCATGACAACAACACATCTAAAAAAAGTTGGGACAAGGCCATGTTTACCACTGTGAGACATCCCCTTTTCTCTTTACAACAGTCTGTAAACGTCTGGGGACTGAGGAGACAAGTTGCTCAAGTTTAGGGATAGGAATGTTAACCCATTCTTGTCTAATGTAGGATTCTAGTTGCTCAACTGTCTTAGGTCTTTTTTGTCGTATCTTCCGTTTCATGATGCGCCAAATGTTTTCTATGGGTGAAAGATCTGGACTGCAGGCTGGCCAGTTCAGTACCCGGACCCTTCTTCTACGCAGCCATGATGCTGTAATTGATGCAGTATGTGGTTTGGCATTGTCATGTTGGAAAATGCAAGGTCTTCCCTGAAAGAGACGTCGTCTGGATGGGAGCGTATGTTGCTCTAGAACCTGGATATACCTTTCAGCATTGATGGTGTCTTTCCAGATGTGTAAGCTGCCCATACCACACGCACTAATGCAACCCCACACCATCAGAGATGCAGGCTTCTGAACTGAGCGCTGATAACAACTTGGGTCGTCCTTCTCCTCTTTAGTCCGAATGACACGGCGTCCCTGATTTCCATAAAGAACTTCAAATTTTGATTCGTCTGACCACAGAAGAGTTTTCCACTTTGCCACAGTCCATTTTAAATGAGCCTTGGCCCAGAGAAGACGTCTGTGCTTCTGGATCATGTTTAGATACGGCTTCTTCTTTGAACAATAGAGTTTTAGCTGGCAACGGCGGATGGCACGGTGAATTGTGTTCACAGATAATGTTCTCTGGAAATATTCCTGAGCCCATTTTGTGATTTCCAATACAGAAGCATGCCTGTATGTGATGCAGTGCCGTCTAAGGGCCCGAAGATCACGGGCACCCAGTATGGTTTTCCGGCCTTGACCCTTACGCACAGAGATTCTTCCAGATTCTCTGAATCTTTTGATGATATTATGCACTGTAGATGATGATATGTTCAAACTCTTTGTAATTTTACACTGTCGAACTCCTTTCTGATATTGCTCCACTATTTGTCGGCGCAGAATTAGGGGGATTGGTGATCCTCTTCCCATCTTTACTTCTGAGAGCCGCTGCCACTCCAAGATGCTCTTTTTATACCCAGTCATGTTAATGACCTATTGCCAGTTGACCTAATGAGTTGCAATTTGGTCCTCCAGCTGTTCCTTTTTTGTACCTTTAACTTTTCCAGCCTCTTATTGCCCCTGTCCCAACTTTTTTGAGATGTGTTGCTGTCATGAAATTTCAAATGAGCCAATATTTGGCATGAAATTTCAAAATGTCTCACTTTCGACATTTGATATGTTGTCTATGTTCTATTGTGAATACAATATCAGATTTTGAGATTTGTAAATTATTGCATTCCGTTTTTATTTACAATTTGTACTTTGTCCCAACTTTTTTGGAATCAGGGTTGTACTATTTTCAATGAAATATAGGGTTTCCATGATTTGCAAATTATCGCATTCTGTTTTTATTTACAGTTTACACAGCATCCCAACTTTTTTTGGAACTGGGGTTGTACAACAAGAGCTACAGTAAGTTGTTTTGCAGACAATCCACATTAATAAAAAAAAGTTGGCAAATTGCTATGGTATAAGGGGAATAAAACACTATGGAACATGCTGTCCTGTCTTTACTTAATAGATTCTTAAAAGTGGCGATATTATACTTGACAAGATTCATAAAAACCGAGGTAACACGGTTGTATTAGGTCCAAGTTATATCGTGATATATAGTAATTTCTAAATCATTTCAAAATGAACGTCAGAATGGTTGAACGGTGGCTTTCCAACTTGAGATAAATCTCAAAATGAGAAAAAACGAGGTTTTAATTGCTAAGATAAATTTCTTGCAGTTACTTTAAACAGTTTCTAATGATTCGTCTACCTGTTCGCTTTACTATTTCCCTCTTACCTTTTTCATTGTCTTTATATTTGCACAGCTCAGTCGGTGTCTCAGCCTGGTACATCGGCCCAACCTTTACTTCCTGTTTACCCAAAAATAATCAGTTCATTTGCATGACTATACTTAAAACTCAGTTGCAAGTTTAGGAAGTTTGAAAGTTTACCTTCTTCCACTCCTCAGATGGAATATAATCTTCATCCTCAGATTCGTCAGCATCACCTATGAATCAAAAATGGCCATTAAATGGTGTAGGGCTAGGAAGAAGCCTGATGTGGATTCACTTCAGGTAATCAAATGAGAACTAAACAAACCATCAAAGTAGCTGCATGGTTCAGAGCAGAGGAGCTGAGTGGTGCTGTGTGTCCTGCTGCGGTCAGGAGAGTCCTCACTGGACCATCTCTGGTCCTCGTCCTCTCTGTGCTCCTAACATAAACAAGCACACACAAGAGGAAAACTACTTCATTTAGGTTATGCTAGAGTCAAGATGCTTCATACAGGCTCTTTTGTTTTTTTAATTAACCTTGTTTGTCTTAACGTTCCCATGGGAACTGCTGCTCTGGTCATTCTCTGAAACATCCTGTTCTTCAGGTCCTTCATCCTCTGAATCTGCTGCACCGTAGCCATACATTTTTAACAGCTCATGAAGGGGCATTTCTCCTTCCTGAAAGAAACCAGGTACATACAGGAGGGGGAAAAAAATCTGGAGGATTATTACATATAGGTAATGCTTTACATTAAGGTTCCCTTGGCTAATGTTATTTGCTGCACTGGTTAACACTAACAAATGTTAAACTTTAGCATCACTTACACCACTTATCTTATTTTACTCTCAATCTCATTTCCGATTTGTGACTTTAAGTTTTAAAGCATATTTAACCAGCAGATTGACTTGTTACAATCCTAAAAACAGCAAAAAAAAAAAAAATACAGTGCCCTCCACAATTATTGGCACCCCTTGTAAAGGTTAGTGAAAAAGGGTTTAAAAAAAATCCACCTTTTGGTGAAGTCGCTTCATCTCACACTGAAAAAATGAGAAAAATCCAACCTTTAATTGAAATACATTTATTCAGAGGAAAAACAAATCCCTCATCAAGAAACAATTATTTTCACTAATAACACATGTGCCACTAGTATTGGCACCCCTGGAAATGATAGTGAACACAATGTAACTGAAGTGTGTTTCCCATTTAAATTGTACACGTTTGAGTTGATTTGGAGTGTGTAGGAAGCTGTAATTCATGACTTCCTGATTAACTGGGGAACAAATATGAGGTGACACAGAGGCCAAATTCCCTAACCCTGTCTGAAATCGCTCACTCGTTCACTACTCCCTACTCAATATATAGGGAATTACTATATAGAGGACTATATAGTGAGCTCATTGGTAAAATGAAAAAAAAAAAAACGCTTTCGGATACTAGTCCGTCACGCTGGTATTTACGTCATTACTGTCGCACAATTAAAACGTGCCAGATCAGTCGGTTGGTGGGTTTTCAAAAATAATAAACACATGCATGTATTTTTGTGATAAATCCATATTATACTGAGCGCATTTCCCACATTAATCAGTACAAAGTACCTGCATCTTTCAGTTTTTTTTTTTAAATCAAGGCTGAATACTTTCTTCTTTGCCGCTGCCTTTTATTAACTCAAATCTGAGACTTTTAATTTGATTTCTTTCAGTGCAACCACAATGCATGATGGGATATATTGCTTTGGTTAGTGACCATTGGTTATACACTACTTTTCGTGATGCATTGTGGGATACTTTGAGTGCACTATACAGGGTGTAAATAATCCTCACTAAGGTTTTGGACAGCACTACAAAATGGCGTCCTCACTATATAGTGCCCTATATAGAGATCAGGGAGCGATTTCGGACATAGGGTTAGTCATCCATCAACATGGGAAAGATAAGAGAACACACAAACCAAATGAAGGAGAAGTGTGTTGACCTTCATAAGTCAGGGAATGGTTATAAAAATATCTACTCACCTGAAAATGTCCATTTCTACTGTTAAGACAATAATAAAAAAAGTGGACACCAACTGGAACTGTTACAAACTTGCCTGGAAGAGGACCCAAGTTTACTGTGCCTCCACGTACAGTGAGGATGTATTGTGCCTCCACGTACAGTGATGGTAAGAGAGGCAAAAATCCCCAAGGACCAGTGTGGGTGAATTACAAGAAAAAGTAATACCTTGGGGTCTCCAAGTCTCCAAACCCACTATCAGACTCCACCTCCATACCAACAGATTATTTGGAAGATATACCAGAAAAAAGCCCTTTTCTGTCAGTTAACCACATATGTAAGCACCTAGAGTTCACGAAACACTACTACGACTTTGACTGGAACCGTGTTCTCTGGTCAGATGGAACAAAAATGGAGCTTTCTGGCAATAAACACTCAAAATGGGTTTGGTGTAAAAAGAAGGATGGCTATCATGGATTAAAGAAAAAAAAAATTATATGACTGAAAATTTAAGGGGGGGCGGGGTTATGGGTGGATTTTGATGAAATTCTACGGGGGGGTATGGGTGGATTTCGATGAAATTCTGAGAATGGTTAACTTAGAACTGATAACTTTATTATCAATTAATTAATGGATTAATATATTCAATTTATTGCACTTTCTTTCCATTGCTTCCGTATATTTTTTTTTTTTTTTTTGTGGCAAACCACACAAATGCAAGCGCCTGGAATGTTTAGTTTTTTGCACCATGAACTAAATGGCTTTCCATTTTCACCTATTTCGTACAGCCAAGCCCACCTCCACTTGTTTTTTACACCTTTATTGATGGCAGACACATCAGTGCCTTCTTTCATGTAAAGCGCATCCATGCTGCCGAAACCCAAAGCAGAATGACATGCTCCTCTATGCTCGACGTCAATATAGAAAAAAGTTTGGATCTTCGCTTAAATTAAAATTGGGGTTTGACCTTACTTTGTGTTGAATACGACTTCAAAAACAATTCAAGATTTTATTAAGAGAAATATTGTGGCCAACACGAGTGTTAAGTTACCTAAAAGATCACGTGAAGTTGGCTGCTATCTACTTTGCGTTCATTCTCATTTTTCTCCATCATTTCATACGTCAGAAACAGATGTTTTGACGTAATTTAACTTAGTAGGCTATCATTATTATTTAACCGTAGTCTTCTAGACATTTTGACTGTTTGGGGCATTGAACGCTGGTGTATGATTTTCAGGGAATAAAGTTTAGCGCATGTCGGAACATCATTGCGCTCGCAGCCTCCAACTCCTCAAACGTCCTTTAAATTGTGATATAACGTAGGCTATAAGGCACGGTTCTAACATACCTTACACATTGGCCTAACGAAAATAATAATTGTTGGGGCGTCTGCTGATTTGTTAGCTACAAATTTAGGTCTAATTACTTCTGACAGTCTGCAAGCATTGCACCGTCGGGTCTTCAAGTCTGGCTGAAGCAGAGGAGCGGGCTTTCCGGGGTTTATTTTTTCGTTTTTTTTAACATGCTCTATTTCTATATGTCCAGGTTTGAACTAAGTCATTTTGGCAAGATTTAATTTAATACAAAACAGAAATGGTCAGACAAAAGCACGCCAAGCACATGGGAATGTATTTTGCCAATTTTGACAGTGCATGTTTTTTTAATGCCGCACCGTAGACAGCGAACGTTTAAACATGATCAAACATAGGAAATGAACGACACAAAGCATGGCTCAAAAACAAAAAAGTTAAATAAACCCTGATGATAGCTGATGGTGTTGCAACACATCAGTGTTATAACCCAATCTCTACCCAACCACCCGTCATTTTAATTCTCCTCGGATCAGCACCGACCTCACATTTGGCCTTGGGAGAGTTCAGTTGACGGAAATCCGTCACACGACGGAAAACTTTAATCCATGGGCTATAATGAAAAGAACCCGATCCCAACTGTAAAATATGGTGGAGGGTCTGTGATGTTCTGGGGCTGTTTTTCCTCCAAAGGCCCTGGAACCCTTGTTAGGATACATGGCATCATGGACTCCATGAAATACCAGGACATTTTAAATCAGAATCTGGCTGCCTCTGAAAGGAAACTAAAACTGGGTCATTATTGGATCTTCCAGCAGGACAATGATCCGAAGCACATGTTCAAATCAATACAAAAATGGTTCACTGACCACAGAATCAAACTTCTGCCGTGGCCGTCTCAGTCCCCTGACCTGAACCCCATTGAAAACCTGTGGGCTGAGCTGAAGAGGAGAGTGAACAAGAGAGGGTCGAGGACCCTGGATGATCTGGAGAGATTGTGTAAAGAGGAATGGGCTCCGATGCCCTGCTCTGTATCTCCAACCTTATAAAGTGTTATATGAGAGACTCAGGGCTGTTTTACTGCCAAAGGGAGGGTGTAGAAAGTATTAAATGCAGGAGTTTTTGTTGAAAATAATTATTCCTTGATGAGGGATTTGTTTTTCTCTGAATAAATGCATTTATATTAAAGGTTGGATTTTTCTCATTTTTTCAGTTTGAGATGAAGCAACTTCACCAAAAGGTGGATTTTTTCCAAGCCTTTTTACTGATCTTTAGCCAATAATTGTGGAGGGTACTGTGTCTACTGAAATATGAGTCCGTCTCAGAAACTGCTCTCTCATTTGGGACATTATGGTCAAAAAATAAATTTTCTAATTTTACTATTTTTTTTTGCATTTACTGAACACTCAATGTTTCTTTTGTCATGTTTAATAAGAATAAAGATAGCATCTTGCTTTATCTGGCCTCCACTGTGGAACATTTTTTTGATTACAATTCAAATGCTTTTGTAAAATTGATTTCCATATAAAATAACTTCATCATGAAGAATTAAAGCCCCTCCTTCACAGATGAGTGAAAATATTGAATAAATTTCCTCTTTTTGATTGTTTGGGTTAAAAATGCCAAGTTATGATGACTGAATTGATTATTCACTTAAATATGAATAATATGATACATTTTGGTCCAGTGTTCCGCGACCAGGACGAAAACTGCATTGTTCCTCCTGGATCCGAGGTTCGACTATCGGCCGAATTCTCCTCTCCAGTACCCTGGAGTAAACCTTCCCTGGGAGGCTGAGAAGTCTATACCCTTCATAGGGTGCTCGAGGGTTCATGGGAGTTTGCCCAACCAGTCCACATATGCTTTGTGGATCTGGAGAAGGCATTCGACCGTGTCCCTCGTGGTATTCTGTGGGGGGTGCTTCGGGAGTATGGGGTTCAGGGCTCTTTGCTAAGGGCTGTCCAGTCCCTGTACGAACGGAGCAGGAGTCTGGTTTGCATTGCCGGCAGTAAGTCAGACCTGTTCCCAGTGCATGTTGGACTCTGGCAGGGCTGCCCTTTGTCACCGGTTCTGTTCATAATTTTTATGGACAGAATTTCTAGGCGCAGCCAGGGGCCGGAAGGAATTCTGTTTGGGAACCACAGGATTTCATCTCTGCTTTTTGCAGATGATGTTGTCCTGTTGGCTTCTGCAAACCAGGATCTTCAGCATGCACTGGGGCGGTTTGCAGTCGAGTGTGAAGCGTCTGGGATGAGAATCAGCACCTCCAAGTCCGAGGCCATGGTTCTTGACCGGAAAAGGGTGGCTTGCCCTCTCCAGGTTGGTGGAGAAGTTCTGCCTCAAGTGGAGGAGTTTAAGTATCTCGGGATTTTGTTCACGAGTGAGGGAAGGATAGAGCGTGAGATCGACAGGCGGATCGGTGCGGCCTCCGCAGTGATGCGGTCACTTTACCGGTCTGTCGTGGTGAAGAAGGAGCTGAGCCAAAAGGCGAAGCTCTCAATTTACCGGTCGATCTACATTCCAACTCTCACCTATGGTCATGAGCTTTGGGTGATGACCGAAAGAACAAGATCACGGATACAAGCGGCCGAAATGAGTTTCCTTCGCAGGGTGGCTGGGCACTCCCTTAGATATAGGGTGAGAAGGACAGTCACTCAGGAGGAGCTCGGAGTAGAGCCGCTGCTCCTCCACATCGAGAGGAATCAGCTGAGGTGGCTCAGGCATCTCTTTTGGATGCCTCCTGGACGCCTCCCTGGGGAGGTGTTCCAGGCATGTCCCCCCAGGAGGAGGCACCGGGGAAGATCCAGGACTATGTCTCTCGGCTGGCCTGGGAACGCCTCGGTGTTCTTCCCGAGGAGCTGGCCGAGGTGTCTGGGGAAAGGGAAGTTTGGGCTTCCATGCTCAGACTGCTGCCTCCGCGACCCGGTCCCGGATAAGTGGAAGAAGATGAGATGAGATGAGATGAGATGAGATGAGATGAGATGAGATGAGACATTTTGGGTATTTGATATGGTGAAATAGGACACAATGGAAAAATCAAGAACACACCGGAAAGATGAGAATAACTGCACTGGTAAAAGAACAGCGACTGTACCGGCTGAAGGTCGCGCGGGTCTCTGCTGCGGCGTGCGAGCAACGGGATATCACTACCGCACCGGACGGAGCGCGAGGCGGGGGCGGGGCAAAATGACTGGCCGTAGGTTCTATCAAAAGTTCGATCTAAATTGACCATGGTTGCAAAATATTGGCCAAAAATACGCAAACACTACAAAATATGAAAGTAAGATGAAAAAGAAACATTCTATTGCCTTATACTGCAAGACTAAAACAAAATAAAACTGTCAAAACTCACCTTTTCAGCGATAACGTCCGAACAGATCACTCGCGTAACAGAAAGACCGCAAATGGAAGTACGATCAACTTCTAACTGCTGGAGTGGAAAATTCCATTCTACACATGCAAAGTGTTAATGTGTGTCCTTCCCCGCACACAAATAACACGCTACGGTAAAAAATAGACCACAACTCATTTTACAGCTCAGAAATTCATACAAGACCAGCTACCATCGTAACATATTCTGTAAGAAACATATTCTATACCTAACTTTCAGCTTTCGTTTTAAAAAACAAAATCGCAGATTTATAACTAAATTTTTATATGGCGTAGTGATTTTAAGTTACTGCTTTCGGTGAGGTAGTGACCTTGACCCTGAGGCTTTTCGTTTAGATCAAAACACACGATTGTATTGGTTTTGGCTATGCGGAAAATGGAATTACTGTACAACGGCGATCAAATATTTTGCATGATGTTTTATTACGGTTATGATTATTCTGCGAGCGCACCAATCCTTAGGCGTATAAAGTTACAACTTAAAATACAATTAGTGATAACTGTAGACTTTTCAGTGGACTACAACCTTTTTAAGGGAATGCGATGTAGTCAACCATTTATCATGTCCCAGATCAAGCCGCCATTTTTCCACAAATTTGCAGAATTTTTGCCAAATTCTGAATAGAGTATTCACATCAAAGATTTAGTTTTATCTGTATTATTTCTTTCATCATTTTATTTCAAATTAAAACCAACATCACCATTCAAAACCGTATAGTTTATTGACTGTGAGTATATTTAGTGGGGTACCCCCACAGTACCCAGTTTCTGAGACAAACCCATATAGGAGTGACAAAAGAATGTGACCTGACTACAGCTGTCCTAACATTAATAGCCATCTAGTTCATGTTAATTTAAAAAAAATGCCTGAATAACCCCTTAATCCTGGTCTAACCACTGTAATGTTCTTTAACCATGACAGAAGATCCACCCTTCAAGGATCAGGGTCATGTTTCCTGCTGAAAACTGCAGAACCAGTGAAGCACAAAGAGTCTATATGACAATCAGATTCAGAATCACATCTATTAAACACTGTCTTGTAACTCACTCTTGTGAGGTCGTCTATCTCGGCGCTGAAGTTGGTCTCTCCTTGCATCATCTCCTCCTCTTCCATCGTCTGCTCATCATCAAAGTCATGGACCAGCATGTCTGCAGTGGGCTCGAAATCCCTGTCTTGATCCTGCACGCCTGAAACACATTCAGGTTTAACTAGATGCTATTTCTGGTTTTGGACAGCATTCCACATAAAATATCTGTGTTAGCCTGATTAGTAATTATTGTGTTTATTATTAACTGATTGTTATTTCATGATTCAAAACAAAAGTGAATTCAGTCATCAGGATAAAACATGGACTTTAGTAAGACAACATGGGAGTGACTTTAAAGGAACAGTCCACCGTACTTCCATAATGAAATATGCTCTTATCTGAATTGAGACGAGCTGCTCCGTACCTCTCCGAGCTTTGCGCGACCTCCCAGTCAGTCAGACGCAGTCAGACGCGCTGTCACTCCTGTTAGCAATGTAGCTAGGCTCAGCATGGCCAATGGTATTTTTTGGGGCTGTAGTTAGATGCGACCAAACTCTTCCGCGTTTTTCCTGTTTACATAGGTTTATATGACCAGTGATATGAAACAAGTTCAGTTACACAAATTGAAACGTAGCGATTTTCTATGCTATGGAAAGTCCGCACTATAATGACAGGCGTACTAACACCTTCTGCGCGCTTCGGCAGCGCATTGATACGGAGCTCAGATATCAATGCGCTGCCGAAGCGCACATAAGGTGTTAGTACGCCTGTCATTATAGTGCGGACTTTCCATAGCATAGAAAATCGCCACGTTTCAATTTGTGTAACTGAACTTGTTTCATATCACTGGTCATATAAACCTATGTAAACAGGAAAAACGCGGAAGAGTTTGGTCACATCTAACTACAGCCCCAAAAAATACCATTGGCCATACTGAGCCTAGCTACATTGCTAACAGGAGTGACAGCGCGTCTGACTGCGTCTGACTGACTGGGAGGTCGCACAAAGCTCGGAGAGGTACGGAGCAGCTCGTCTCAATTCAGATAAGAGCATATTTCATTATGGAAGTACGGTGGACTGTTCCTTTAAACTCTTAGTGAAGTAGAATAAAATTATCGGGCTGATTATTGCAAATAATATGGATTGTCAATCGTTACCTTTGGTACTTGCTCCACTTATGGAGAGCTGGAAAAGAATAAATTTATAATTATTTTTCGTTTCAAAGAAGAAGAAGAAGTGCTTTATCTGTAACCCACTATACAAATTGCTGATAAAGCAGATACAATCTGTCTTTCAGTAATCTACATTATTAAAATGTAAAGTTTTATTTGAACACCACTGAGATACATTCCCAGACACCAGGTGGTGCCGATCACTCAGTTTGTAAATACTTACTTCACTAAAACTCAAAGTATTCAGCATTATCGGTTTGATATTTACGTGCGGAAAGTTACACGTAATCACAAATGGGTTAAGCGTATGCTTAAAGCTAGACTGCCTTTCAGATTTTTCAAGTGTAGGTCATAAAATAATTTTCCCGACACCCAGTTATATTTGTTTAGTGGACTGCTAGATTTTTCTGGAGTAGAAGTGTTTTTCAAAAGTATCTAGATCACTGACTTTAAACACAAGCACTTGCCTTTAAGCCAAAAAAATTCAGGGTGAAGAAAAATCCATCTTTTTTCATTGCTGTCAAAAGTAACGCAGAATGTTGTAACAAAAAAAAAGCATAAACGTCTTCAATCAAGGGTATTATATCATAAATAAATAAAAGTGCACTGGTGTAAAAGGAATAAAACACTTCAAGGTGTTATTGGGTGACGTAAAAATAATCAACCTGATGCATTTCTTCTGTTAATTCACTACATTTTATCATAAACATGATCCACGTGTAATACACTACGCTACACTATAGGGTCAAAAGTAGCGGACACCTAACCATCACACCCACATGTGCTTATTGAACATCCTGTTCCAGATTTAGTCCCCATTTTTGGTTATAATAACCACCACTCTTCTGCGAAGGCTTTCCACTAGATTTGGGAACATGGCTGTTGGGATTTGTGATCATTCTGCTACAAGAGCATGAATGAAGTCAAGCCCGAGGGTGCAGTCGGTGCGCCAGTTCATCCCAAAGGTGTTCAGAGGGGTTGAGTTCAGTCAGGGCTCTGTACAAGACACTTGAGTTCTTCCACTCCAACCATGGTGAATTGTGTCTTCATTTCGCTTGCTGAGACCCTGGTCACACTACAGCTTGCGATGGGTTTGCGAATACTTGTCGATGAAAAATTGCTAGCATCACCACCAATCGTGTGATGCACAGCGAATGTTCTCTGAGCTTCACAAACTGTTTTTTGGTGTGTCTCCGCCTTGTGAGTGGCCAAAAACATTGCAAAAAATTTCAATGCATGCATTGAAATTTGGTGGCAATGTTTTCGTTGGCAAACTAAACAGTGAGTACTCGCAGATGGGTTTGGGAATACTTCCCAAAGCTCAAGGAACCTTCGCCAAACTGCTTGAGATGTATTTGTCTGGACTCTATATCCCGATGTGTGCAGGAGCCTCAGTGACACAGTGATGAAGTGTAGCCTAACCTTTGCCAAGACTTGAAAAGTGCATTTACATTCGGGGATCCTTCACCTATGTTCATACGGTAACTGGTTGGCCGAAGGGTTCATGGATATTCAGCAAATGTTTGGCGATGGTTAGATGTTTGGACTGAAGATCAACATAAGCAAAACAGAAGTTCTCTACCAACCTGTTCCTCACATTAAAACCCACCAATCCTGGTGGACAATCAGGAGTTGGCCCGTTGCATATATTTTACTTATCTGGGTAGCATAATTAGCAGCGATGAGAGATTAGATGAGGAGTTCAGTCGAAGAATATTGAAAGCAAGCTCGGCGTTAGTAAGACTTCGAGACAGGGTATGAAACGATCACCATGTATCAATCTATGTCAAGTGTCAAGTCTATCATGCTGTTGTGCTTGGCACATTGCTGTATGGCTCAGAATGCTGGACACTATATTGTAACCAAGTCAAGAAATTATCTGCCTTCATGATGCGACACCTCCGACTGATTATGAAGATCTCTTGGAGGAACAAAATTACAAACGAGGAAGTTCTAGACAGAGCCCGCTTTTCCAGTATGGAAAAAATACTCATTCACGGAAACCTTCGGTGGCTCGGTCATGTCCACCACATGGATTGAGAGCGTCTGCCCAGACAAGTCCTCTACTCCCAGCTCTTACTCGGAAGCCGAGGCAAGGGTAGACCAAGACTACGGTATAAAGACACTATAAAACGGAACCTCAAGCATCTACAAATAAATCTTGACTCCTGGCCCTCCTTAGTGGCCGACCGTTCATCATGGAGACGTTGTACTTCAGACTTCTTCCACACAGATTAGGCAGTCTTCGTTGGTCATCAACGGACAGCAGTTACAGATGATACATTTGTGATGGTCACTGACTGGTTGATGCTGTCGTCACGCGTTGTTAAAATCTATTGAACAACACATCGGTGATCATTCTCCAGCCAGACGCCAAAACCCTCAAGCATGCCTCCAAGGAAAAATGGCAGGTCTCCTCAAAAAAAAAAGAAAAAAGCCAAGCATTCACCTGCTGTGTGACCACAACTTTTAGCTCACCTGTATGAAGTACACATTGCCACCAAAACACCTCATTTTCATCAATAACCCATTGCAAGCTGAAGTGTGACCGTAGCCTTCGCGCACAAGGACAGTGTCATGCTGGAACAGGTTTGGGCCCATTAGAAGCAGATTAGTCTTTTTTCCCCCTGAGATTAGGTCTCAGCCAGTTAGTTAGATGGGTTTGATATTGGAATGATTCCAGCCCATGTTCATGAAGTGTCACCCCCAAGATCTGCAGTGCAACCAAACATCAACAAGCATTCTGGACCTGAAGTCCATTTGTCAAAACAGATTTTCACAGCAGGGGGGCACGGTGGTGTAGTGGTTAGCACCGTTGCCTTACGGTAAGAAGGTTTTGGGTTCAAGCCCAGTAGCTGATGAGGGCCTTTCTGTGTGTAGTTTGCATGTTCTCCCTGTGTCTGCATGGGTTTCCCCCAAAGACATGTGGGTTAGGCTAATTGGTAGCTCTAAATTGACTTTGGATGGTTGTTTGTGTCTATGTGTCAGCCCTGTGATGACCTGGCAACTTGTCTGGGGTGTACCCTGCCTCCTGCCCATAGTCAGTTAGGATAAGCTCCAGCTTGCCTGTGACCCTGAACAGGATAAGTGGTTACAAATGATGGCTAGAAAGTTTTCTCAGCAACTTTTCCAAAAGCCATAGCTTAATCTATTGTTTGTTTGGAGTAGCATGGTGGTTAGCACTGTCACTTCACAGCAAGAAGGTCCTGGGTTTGAGCCCAGTGGCCAACAAGGGCCTCTCTGTGTAGAGTTTGCATGTCACCTCACAGCAAGATAGTTCTGGGTTTGAGCCCAGACATGCGGTTAGGTTAACTGTAATCCATCCATTATCCATAACCACTTATCCTGTACAAGGTTGCAGGCAAGCTGGAGTCTATCCTAGCTGACTATGGTGGGGTACACCCTGGGATAAGTCACCAGATCATCACAGGGCTGACACATAAAGACAAACAACCATTCACACTCACATTCACATCTACGGTCAATTTAGAGCCACCAATTAACCTAACCTGCATGTCTGGATTGTGGGAGAAACCAGAGCACCTAGAGGAAACCCACACGGACACGGGGAGAACATGCAAACTCCACAATGAAAAGGCCCTCATCAGCCACTGGACTCAAACACAGAACCTTCTTGCTGTGAGGCAACAGTGCTAACCACTACACCACCATGCCACCAGTTAGGTTAACTGGGTACCCTAAATTGCCCATAGGTGTGAATCCAGTAGAATAAATATAGTATAAATAATCCAGTAGAAGGCAACAGAGAACCCACTACTGTAATTCTTCCCTGTAAACTTGGATCTGCCAGGTGAAGGTGGGACTCCATCAAGGATCTGCTTTGAGTCCTTTCTTGTTTGCCATAGTGACGGATAGCTTGACGGACAAAGTGAGGCAGGAGTCACCATGGAACATGATGTTTGCAGATGATATTGTGATATGTGGTGAAAGTAGAAAGGAGGTTGAGCTGGGTTTGGAGAGATGGAGGTATGCATGGGAACAAAGAGGAATGAAGGTGAGCAGTAGGAAAACAGAATACATGTGCATCAATGAGAATGGGAATGAAAGTGTAGTGAAAATGCAAGTAGACGTAAAGAAAGTTGGTGAATTTAAGTACCTGGGGTCAACTGTGCAGGAAAATGGAGGCTGCGATAGTGAGGTGAGAAAGAGAGTGCAGGCAGGGTGGAGCAGTTGGAGAAGGATTTCGGGAGTCATTTGTGATAGGAAAGTCCCAGCAAAAGTGAAAGGTAAGATGTATAAGACGGTAGTGAGACCAGCTGTGATGTATGGATTGGAGACCGTACCCTTAACGAAGAGACAGGAGGCAAAGTTAGAGGTGGCGGAGTTGAGGTTTGCGATGGGAGTGACAAGGTTGGACAGGATGAGGGACAGCACATGTGGAGAGCTTGGGAATTAAGCTAAGAGAGATGAGACTGAGATGGTATGGGCACATACTGAGAAGAGATGCAGAGTATGTTGAGGATGGAGCTGTCAGGCACATGAAAATGAGGAAGGCCAAAGAGGAGATACATGGATGAAAGTGGCAGGTGTGGTAGAGAATGTATGCAGAAGACAGGGAGACGAAAGAAAGCACAACTTTATTCATCACACACTTGTGAAATTCCTCTCTGCATTTAACCCATCTGAAGCAGTGAACACACACACACCCAGAGCAGTGGGCAGCCATGCTAACAACACCCGGGGAGCAGTTGGGAGTTAGGTGCCTCACTCAAGGGCACCTCAGCCCAAGGCCGTCCCATATTAACCTAACCGCATGTCTTTAGGGGAAACCAGAGCATCCCCACGCAGACACAGGGAGAACATGCAAACTCCACACAGAAAGGCCCCGCTGGCCACTGGGCTCAAACCCAGAACCTTCTTGCTGTGAGGCGACCGTGCTAACCACGACACCACCGTGCCACCCGAAAACGATCTGCTGTGGTGACCTGTCATCGGGAGCAGCCAAAAGAAGAAGAAGAAACTTGGACCTGCCATCAGGCAGAACACTAAAGAAGAGGAGATTTATTGTGTTCTACATATCTTCCAGGTTATTTTTATTGTACAGCACACAAAAACCATCCAACTTGCCAATGTGCTCGCAAAGCAATTATGTTATAATAATTCATGAATCAAATGAATGCAAAAAAAAATTTAAGTCACGTCTGAAAATGCACAATTAAAGCGTGAGTTGAGGATTTTCAACCCAAACCTTGATCAGAACATTTTAAATGAATTGCAGTCTGGTTTCCAAAAAAAACACAGTACTGTCACTGCCACTATGAAAGTCTTAAATGGGTCATTCCATGCCAAATCAACAAATATCTGACAAATTTATGCTTGACCATCTCAGATTTCAATGAAATTTGGAGGGCTCAGAGATACTATTAAAAGAAGTTAATCCCCAAAATTTGAACTTCCTATCTCCAACGGTTTCATAGATACAGGCATTTGAATTTTTCGATTTTTTTGCATTTTGCTCAAAACATACATATTTCAAAGTGTAATATAATCTTTATTATGCAAGATAGAAACCTAAAATTTTGCACAGAGAGACTCAATGTCTTGTACTACAAGCTTCAACTTAGAATTTCAATGGTCATTGTATATTAGATGGTGATTTTAACAAGGAAATTAAAAAGACAAATTTGCATTTTTTGCATTTTTAATTCATTCTGGAAGCTTGCCTGTGGCAGTAATGCTTAAACTAAGAATGTTATTCAAATCTACACAGAAATATCTACCAATTTCAGTTTTACCAAGTCTCCACTATTCCTAGTTTGTCTGTAATAGGGTTTTGAAATTCGCCGATTTCTAAAACATGCCATTTTCAGTAGCATGGATTCCGATGTGGGATGGCAGTTAGGAACTTGTAAATTTTTTTCAGTAATCTCCTAGACCCATATTTTATATTTCCAAGTTTTTGTTCTGTGTCTCTCAAGTATTTCTGAGTTACAGGTGTTTAAAAAATCCATTTTTTCCAAATTCGAATTTTTGATATTATTTCCATTTTATTGATGATTAAGGACTGATAAATACAACTAAATGATTTGTATAGATAAGGAAACATTTTACTTGTGCTCATGTCACATAAATATGGTTTTAAAAATATCATTTTGAAATAAGCTAAATAATATATGAACACTTCACATTTTTCAGTAAATATAAAAACTAAAGAAGTCAGTAATTTTTCATATAAATCACTTAACTTACAATTTCTGTTGTATGTCAGTTTATGGCAGTCAGAATCTTTCTTTAGTCCAATTCCTATAGAACAGGGAGGAAGTTCAGCCATTTCTAGATGTCTAAGAACAAACTCATTTATACTGCTCTCAAATTGAAAGCAACTACAATTAAATTCCCTAGTCAACTATTCAAAATATCCAATCCTTGCAAAGAAACACATTCAGTTAATAACATTGGTAAATTTTCTCAGTGCTCTGTATTACAATGTATTTAATATAATCCAAGCAATATAATGTTATCCGAACAAGTATGCAGTTTACAGACTCTAAAACTATAAGATATGAGCCACCTGTTCTGGTATCAAAGGTCACCTATTGTGCTGTGTTGATATTGATAAGGCTGGCTGTTGACTGGTACACAATAGCTGGTCATTGATTGCTAATGTTACACAGTCTTAGATTAAAATCAATTTACAAATAATTAATACTGAGCATTAATTGAAATTTTATTTAAAATTGAGGAAGAAACATGTCTCCTAACCTACTTGAGCCTTACTGAAGCATTTATTAACCCTCAAATATCAGTTATATGAAAATATATCAAAAATTCGAATTTGGTGAAAATGGATTTTTTAAACCCCTGTAGTTTAAAAATACTTGAGAGACACAAAAATTTGGAAATATAAATTTTGGGTCTTGGGGATTACTGAAAAAAATTTACAAGTTCCTAACTGCTATCCCACATTGGATTTCTTGCTACTGAAAATGGCATGTTTTAGAAATCGGCGAATTTCAAAACCCTATTACAGACAAACTAGGAATAGTGGAGACTTGGTAAAACTGAAATTGGTAGATATTTCTGTGTAGATTTGAATAACATTCTTAGTTTAAGCATTACTGCCACAGGCAAGCTTCCAGAATGAATTAAAAATGCAAAAAATGCAAATTTGTCTTTTTAATTTCCTTGTTAAAATCACCATCTAATATACAATGACCATTGAAATTCTAAGTTGATGCTTGTAGTACAAGACACTGAGTCTCTCTGTGCAAAATTTTAGGTTTCTATCTTACATAATAAAGATTATATTACACTTTGAAATATGTATGTTTTGAGCAAAAAACAAAAAAATCGAAAAATTCAAATGCCTGTATCTCTGAAACTATTGGTGATAGGAAGCTCAAGTTTTGGGGATGAACTTCTTTTAATAGTATCTCTGAGCCCTCCAAATTTCATTGAAATCTGACATGGTCGAGCATAACCTCTTGTTGATTTGGCATGGAATGACCCAAATGATCTCATAAGTGCTACTGAGTCTAAAGAATATTGTGCTGCATTGTTTTTAGATCTGTCAAAGGCTTTTGACACGGTTGACCACTCGGTATTGTGCCAGAGATTGTGGGATATTGGAATGTCTTCAAAAGCTGTCAAATGGTTTGGTAACTATTTGAGTGGCAGAACACAAAGTGGTCAGGTTGATGGTGTGTCCTCCAATCCTTTGTTGACTCAAAATGGTGTCCCCCAGGGGTCCATACTGGGTCCCATTTTATTTACTATTTATATAAATGCCTTGTATCAAAACATAACTGACGCCAACTTTCACTTTTATGCAGATGACACCGTTTTGTATTGTTCTACTTTATCGTTAGCAAGTGCCACAAAAAAGCTGCAATCTGCTTTTAATATTATTCAGAAAAATCTTACTCGATTAAGACTTGTGCTCAATTCTGACAAAACTAAAATGTGTTTTTCAAAATCAGGGAACACAGATGATGTTTGTCAGATTGTTACACAAAATGAGAAAGTGCTTGAACGAGTCTCAGTCTACAAATACTTGGGATTTTACTTGGATGACAATCCGTCTTTTAAATACCATATTGAGTGCCTTACAAAGAAACTCAGGGTTAAACTGGGTTTCGACTATCGAAACAAAAGTTGTTTCTCCTTTAGTGTGAGAAAAAGACTGATACAGGCAACTTTTTTATTGATACTTGTCTACGGTGACATACATGCATGCAAATCTCTCCTCTCTGAAAATGCTGGATTCAGTGTATCATGCAGCATTAAGGTTTGTAATGGATTTGGGGTTTCGTACTCATCATTGCAGAGTGTTGGTTGGCCTTCTCTGCACAATCGTAGATGGGAACACTGGTACAGTTCTCTTTATCAGGCCATCCTGTGTGACTTGCCTCCTTATTTATGTTCTCTTTTGACTCTTAAAGTCACCACCAAAAGCTGTAGCCTCCGGCTTGACAGATTGATAATGTACGCCATTCCTCGTACGCGGACTGTCTTTGGTAAAAGTGTCTTTAAAGCATTTAAAGCGTGGTATAAATTACAGGGTCATCTTAAATTGGATTACTTCCCAAGTATGGAAGATTTTAAAGCTAGGATCAAAGACTAGTTTGACTACTGAATGTCCTCTTACTGAACGCAGCTGGTGATTATAATGTCTAATCTCATCTCGTTATCTCTAGCCACTTTATCCTGTTCTACAGGGTCGCAGGCACGCTGGAGCCTATCCCAGCTGACTACGGACAAAAGGCGGGGTACACCCTGGACAAGTCGCCAGGTCATCGCAGGGCTGACACATAGACATCCACACTCAGTTTAGAGTCACCAGTTAACCTAACCTGCATGTCTTTGGACTGTGGGGGAAATCGGAGCACCCGCACACGGGGAGAACATGCAAACTCCACACAGAAAGACTCTTGCCGGCTACAAGGCTCGAACTGAGGACTTTCTTGCTGTGAGGCAACAGCACTAACCACTACCTCGTCTCCTTATCTCTAGCTACTTTATCCTTCTACAGGGTTGCAAGCACACTGGAGTCTATCCCAGCTGACTATGGGCGAAAGGCGGGGTACACCCTAGACAAATCACCAGGTCATCACACGGCTGACACATATAGACATCCACAGACAACCATTCAGTCAGTTTAGAGTCACCAGTTAACCTAACCTGCATGTCTTTGGACAGTGGGGGAAACCAGAGCAAACCCACGTGGACATGGGGAGAAAATGCAAACTCTGCACAGAAAGACCCTCACTGCCTACGGGGCTCGAACCCAGACCTTCTTGCTGTGAGGTGACAGCGCTAACCACTACACCACCGTCTCGTCTCATCTAGCCGCTTTATCCTTCTACAGGGTCGGAGGCAAGGTGGAACCTATCCCAGTTGACTACGGGCAAAAGGTGGGGTACGCCCTGGACAAGTCACCAGGTCATCACAGGGCTGACACATAGACAACCATTCACACCTACGGTCAATTTAGAGTCACCAGTTAACCTAACCTGCATGTCTTTGGACTGTGGGGGAAACCAGAGCAAACCCACGTGGACATGGGGAGAACATGCAAACTCTGCACAGAAAGACCCTCACTGCCTACGGGGCTCGAACCCGGACCTTCTTGCTGTGAGGTGACAGCGCTAACCACTACACCACCGTCTTGTCTCATCTAGCCGCTTTATCCTTCTACAGGGTCGGAGGCAAGGTGGAACCTATCCCAGCTGACTACGGGCGAAAGGCGGGGTACACCCTGGACAAGTCGCCAGGTCATCACAGGGCTGACACATAGACAACCATTCACACCTACAGTCAATTTAGAGTCACCAGTTAACCTAACCTGCATGTCTTTGGACTGTGGGGGAAACCAGAGCAAACCCACGTGGACATGGGGAGAACATGCAAACTCTGCACAGAAAGACCCTCGCTGGATACGGGGCTCAAACCTGGACCTTCTTGCTGTGAGGTGACAGCGCTAACCACTACACCACCGTCTCATCTCATCTCATCTAGCCGCTTTATCCTTCTACAGGGTCGCAGGCAAGCTGGAGCCTATCCCAGCTGACTACGGGCGAAAGGCAGGGTACACCCTGGACAAGTCGCCAGGTCATCACAGGGCTGACACATAGACACAGACAACCATTCACACCTACAGTCAATTTAGAGTCACCAGTTAACTGAACCTGCATGTCTTTGGGGGGAAACCCATGCGGAGAACATGCAAACTCTACACAGAAAGGCCCTCGCCGGCCACAGGGCTCAAACCCGGACCTTTTTGCTACGAGGCAACAGCACTAACCACTACACCACCCATGATTATAATGTAATGATGTGATTTGCCAATTTGTTTTCACAGTTTTTAATGTTGTTTTTTCCAAATTGTGTATTTTGTGTGGCTCTACTGTGCTGCTCTCTTGGCCAGGATCCCCTTGCAAAAGAGATTCTGAATCTTTAAATAAACGTACAGAAAGAAAGTGATGTTTAAACAGGATAAGACAATGAATATGACTGAGCATGATATTGATAAACAGGAACCATCACACAGCCGAAATAGCTCAGTTGGGAGAGCGTTAGACTGAAGATCTAAAGGTCCCTGGTTCGATCCCGGGTTTCGGCAGATAAACGTGGAAACTTTTCATTTAATTAAACACGAGTATTATTAAAGTTCAGGGTTGAGGAAACTTCCTAAAGGTGGTTTTATATCAGTATATAAACTGCATGTCTGTATATAATTATTATAATAATAATAAATATATCCAAGCTCAGAGGATGGACTGATGTCGTGAACTTGTATGAGTCGCGTTTAGTTTTCAGACAGGGTTGAGGGTCATACTGCGGTTTAATCCCAAATAGCTCATAGATAGTGCACGACCCAGGGTGAAACTAAATTAAATCAACTCAAATCAATGAGAAAAAAACCAAACTTTTCTGGGACTCAATCCTGAAAATAAACTCAGTGTGACTTGCTCGGTGCCTTAAAAACACTCAGTGACGCAGAATTACACTCAGAAATGATCCCCAAATAACACATTTTAATTTAATTTCAAACATAACTAGCTGCAGAACACTATTCTGAATTACTTTTTAACGTGTTGCTCTGGTTAGAATAACCAAAACTAGCCGGTAATGCTAGCCACATCCAAACATGCTAAGAACATCTTCAGACTGCTTTGTTTGTTCCCCCCAGCTTTAAAACTATTATTTACAGTTTTAAAAAATGGTATTAAAATAAAAAGTGAATTAAATTTCCTCTCCAGTGCAACAAGTTCAACACAAACTGCTCATTTGCGCGCTGTCTACAGTTAGCCAGCTAATGCTAACCGTTTCACTCAGCGCCTGTTAACGGTTTTCTTTTTAAATCTAACGCTGCATGCATACTAACATACTAGTTAGTATTTAATAATCATGCGCGCGCACCCATTAGCGCTTATTGTTTAGCACTATTTCAGCATACTATTTAGTACAGTAGTAGTGATGGTGGTGTTTTTTTTTTAATAACTCCTATCTGATTATCCAGGGGAGAAAGTTTGCCAGGAAGGCTTGGAAGTATATAAACTCAGAAAAATAAACGACTCAGAAAGATCTTGTTGCTGTGAAGCACCGAGAAACGACAGTTTTGTCGGTCTATTTGCTTTGCAAGTGTTTATTTATAAGCGTCATTTCTTTCTTACCTCCGCCATTATTGATTATTGTGTGAACCGGTGAAGGAGGCGGAAGCAGGCAGCGCGCGCGCGGGCAACAGATATTCAACATAAAAGTCCGGGTCAACAACATGAAAATAAAATAAAATAAAAGACTTATAAAATAAATAACAGATTTAGTCATAAAATAAATTGTTTAAATCTAGGCTGTGACTTACAGAGGGATATTTAGCATACCAAGTACCTATAAAATAGTTATTCTTTAAATAAAAATAAATTTTATTTTATTTAAATAAAAAAATTATTGCTGGGGGCGGCACGGTGGTGTAGTGGTTAGCGCTGTCGCCTCACAGCAAGAAGGTCCGGGTTCGAGCCCCGTGGCCGGCGAGGGCCTTTCTGTGTGGAGTTTGCATGTTCTCCCCGTGTCCGCGTGGGTTTCCTCCGGGTGCTCCGGTTTCCCCCACAGTCCAAAGACATGCAGGTTAGGTTAACTGGTGACTCTAAATTGAGCGTAGGTGTGAATGTGAGTGTGAATGGTTGTCTGTGTCTATGTGTCAGCCCTGTGATGACCTGGCGACTTGTCCAGGGTGTACCCCGCCTTTCGCCCATAGTCAGCTGGGATAGGCTCCAGCTTGCCTGCGACCCTGTAGAAGGATAAAGCTGCTAGAGGTAATGAGATGAGATGAAATTATTGCTGTCACCACACAGCAAGAAGGTGCTAGGATCAAACCCCGTAACCGACAAAGGCCTTTCTGTGTGGAGTTTGCATGTTCTCCCCGTGTGGGTTTCCCCCACAGTCCAAAGACATGCAGGTTAGGTTAACTGGTGACTCTAAATTGACCGTGAGTGTGAATGGTTGTCTGTGTCTATGTGTCAGCCCTGTGATGACCTGGCGACTTGTCCAGGGTGTACCCCGCCTTTCGCCCGTAGTCAGCTGGGATAGGCTCCAGCTTGCCTGCGACCCTGTAGAACAGGATAAAGCAGCTAATGAGATGAGATGAATATTATTATTAATAAGGGTGGCACAGTGGTTAGCACTGTCACCTCACAGCAAGAAGGTTACAGGTTCAAGCCCAGTAGCCGACAAAGGCCTTTCTGTATGGAGTCCGCATGTGTCTGTATGGGTTCCCTCCAAAGGCATGCAGGTTAGGTTAATTAGTGGCTCACTCTAAATTGACCAAGAGTGTGAATGGTTGTTTGTCTTTAAAGAAGAAACCTTTATTTGTCACAAGCACAGTGAAATTTATCCTCTGCATTTAACCTATCTGAAGCAGTGAACACGCACGCACACACCCAGAGCAGGGGGCAGCCACACTAGAGCACCTGGGGAGGAGTCAGGGGTCAGGTACGCTGCTCAAGGGCACTTCAGCCCAAGGCCGCCCCACGTTAACCTAACTGCATGTCTTTGGACTGTGGGGGAAACCGGAACACCCGGGGGAAACCCACACAGACACAGGGAGAACATGCAAACCTTTATGTACCAGTCTTGTTCATTTATGGCATGTGTATTTTTTATGACCTAATCAGAGTTCATATTTTGTTATCTGATCTGAACTGTGCTGTGAAATGAGTTGCTTATGAGTTGCTTTGTGAGTTATGTACAAAGCCATGATGTATCTGGAATTGTGTGTGATGTATCTATCCACAAAATGTCCCAAATGCTCTGATTTGCAAGAGAGATTCATGACATATTAGAAACATCTCATCATCTCTAGCCGCTTTATCCTGTTCTACAGGGTCGCAGGCAAGCTGGAGTCTATCCCAGCTGACTACGGGCGAAAGGCAGGGTACACCCTGGCCAAGTCGCCAGGTCATCACAGGGACTTCATCATGATGTTTTTAAATATATTTTTTCCCCAAGGCAGCATGCTGGTGTAGTGGTTAGCGCTGTCACCACACAGCAAGAAGGTGCTAGGATCAAACCCTGTAACCGACAAAGGCCTTTCTGTGTGGAGTTTGCATGTTCTCCCTGTGTCCGCGTGGGTTTCCTCCAGGTGCTCCGGTTTCCCCCACAGTCCAAAGACATGCAGCTTAGGTTAACTGGTGACTCTAAATTGACCGTAGGTGTGAATGTGAGTGTGAATGGTTGTCTGTGTCTATGTGTCAGCCCTGTGATGACCTGGCGACTTGTCCAGGGTGTACCCCGCCTTTCACCTGTAGTCAGCTGGGATAGGCTCCAGCTTGCCTGCGACCCTGCACAGGATAAGCAGCTACAGATCATCATCAAAGTGAAGCACAAAGAAGGAGAGTTAGTCTTATGTGCTCATAGACCCAAAATTACCAAATGACACTAGACATGGATTAGAAATTAACATGCGACTTTGACTTAAATGACTAAAATTCAAATTAACAGCCAATACACATCATCATAACATTAGTCATTGGTTCATCCATCTTCAGGAAGTACTTTATCCTGGTCAGAGTAGATCTGGCATTAATCCTTGGAATCCGGGAAATGAAGCAGGGATAACACCTGGATAGGACACCCTCATTCATTCTGTCCTTGTATTGGTGTTACTGAACATAGGCAATCCACGTACACGCATCCACAGAAACACAGACATGGGGAGAACATTTCATTTAAATAAATAATAAAATGAATAAAAATAAAAGTGGCACGGTGGTGTAGTGGTTAGCGCTGTCGCCTCACAGCAAGAAGGTCCTGGGTTCGAGCCCCGTGGCCGGCGAGGGCCTTTCTGTGTGGAGTTTGCATGTTCTCCCCGTGTCCGTGTGGGTTTCCTCCGGGTGCTCCGGTTTCCTCCACAGTCCAAAGACATGCAGGTTAGGTTAACTGGTGACTCTAAATTGACCGTAGGTGTGAATGTGAGTGTGAATGGTTGTCTGTGTCTATGTGTCAGCCCTGTGATGACCTGGCGACTTGTCCAGGGTGTACCCCGCCTTTCGCCCGTAGTCAGCTGGGATAGGCTCCAGCTTGCCTGCGACCCTGTAGAACAGGATAAAGCAGCTAGAGATAATGAGATGAAAAAAAAAAAAACTTCATTGCAGACCCATGCTTGGGATCCAAGCACAAACCCTGGATCTGTACTCACAGCCTTGTCTGGATGTAAACTATTTGGCTTGAATGACCAAAATAAAAGGGTCAGTGAAATTGCTGGATTGGACACAATTACAAAAAAGGAGTTTACATCAAATCTCAAACTAAAAAGGTAACAGTAGATCTGAAACCATGGACCATACTGGACCAATTAGCAGGAAACACTGTAAAAAGTGGATCTGGATGGAAAACATCAGCAATAGAACCTGATGCATTATTTCATATTGTACATTTCCTTACTGTCTACATGAAACAGCAGGACAAATGAACAAATTAACATACACCAGCACCAGTTACTGAAACACTCAGCAGAATACTTCATATGACTCAAGTACTGACTTCTAGTTTCAGCACATTAATGCAGATGTCTAGTGAAACCATCCGCAAGCGTAGATTGAGATTTGCAGGTCACTGTTGGAGAAAAAAAAAAAAAAGGAAATAGTTCACAACCTGGTGCTGCGGAAGCCGAGGCAGACCAGGGAAAACAAACCAGCTCCAAGAAGATACACATACGAACAGAAGAAACTTGAAAGCAGCTAGTCAATGATCAGTTCCGAGAGAGCTTGCTTCGGTAGATAGATGGGTAGGTAATTCAAGTGTTTGGGGGGGGGGAGGAAAAAAAAAAAAGACGAAATCCAACCAATGGAAAACTGAGGTATTTTAATGACATGCATCCATGCAAGCTCGGTTTTACACTGCTGCAATCACTGAGCTCTTGTTGACATGAACAAAATAATAAAATACAAAAATACAAAAAGAAAACCATGATTAATAGAAAAATACAAAGAGTAAATCCAAGTTGTGTCCATGCCTCAAAGCTTTCAGTGCTCTGTGAGGATCTTTAAAGGAACAGTCCACCGTACTTCCATAATGAAATATGCTCTTATCTGAATTGAGACGAGCTGCTCCGTACCTCTCCGAGCTTTGCGCGACCTCCCAGTCAGTCAGACGCAGTCAGACGCGCTGTCACTCCTGTTAGCAATGTAGCTAGGCTCAGCATGGCCAATGGTATTTTTTGGGGCTGTAGTTAGATGCGACCAAACTCTTCCGCGTTTTTCCTGTTTACATAGGTTTATATGACCAGTGATATGAAACAAGTTCAGTTACACAAATTGAAACGTGGTGATTTTCTATGCTATGGAAAGTCCGCACTATAATGACAGGCGTACTAACACCTTTTTTTTTTTAAGATATTTTTTTGGGCTTTTTGCACCTTTATTGGATAGGACAGTGTAGAGACAGGAAATGAGCGGGAGAGAGAGAGACGGGAAGGGATCGGGAAATGACCTCGGGCCGGAATCGAACCCAGGTCGCCCGCATTCATGGTATGGCGCCTTAACCACCTGAGCCACGACGCCCCCGTACTAACACCTTCTGCGCGCTTCGGCAGCGCATTGATATCTGAGCTCCGTATCACTGCGCTGTCGAAGCGCGCAGAAGGTGTTAGTACGCCTGTCATTATAGTGCGGACTTTCCATAGCATAGAAAATCGCCACGTTTCAATTTGTGTAACTGAACTTGTTTCATATCACTGGTCATATAAACCTATGTAAACAGGAAAAACGCGGAAGAGTTTGGTCGCATCTAACTACAGCCCCAAAAAATACCGTTGGCCATACTGAGCCTAGCTACATTGCTAACAGGAGTGACAGCGCGTCTGACTGCGTCTGACTGACTGGGAGGTCGCGCAAAGCTCGGAGAGGTACGGAGCAGCTCGTCTCAATTCAGATAAGAGCATATTTCATTATGGAAGTACGGTGGACTGTTCCTTTAAAAAGAACTATGAACAAAAAATTACACACATGTATATCACTTTAACATCCTTAAGCTTGAAAGCTGAGCATTTACCTGAAGAAGAAAAAAAAAAAAAAAATCCAACCGAGTGATAAATGTTTTAATGTCTATGTGTCTTGCATGCAGGCAAAAATATACGGACTGGATACAGCCGAATTACAGAGGATTCCAGATGTATAACATCTAGATAGCACTGACTGAACTTGTCTTCACAGTTTGACTCAGTCAAAAAGTACCAATGATATTACTGCTGATGTACGTGGGACATACATCTTTGCTTTTTCCTCTCATCACCCAAATACAGTTCAAAAAAACTATGGAAAATTGGAGTTTTCATAAATCTATAGTAAACGTTTCCTTGTTAATCATGAAAAAAAAAAAAGTACCTGTGATCTGTTTAAAGTGCAAGTATCGCATTGTTCACTTTAGAAGAAAACAGCAGAGCACCAAAAAAAAAAAAACCCACACACGTTACTACATGATCCTAGCAGGTGGAATGTCTACACAGACATTTGATACAAAAAAAATAATAAAAAATCATCATAACCCTTCTATTAACAAAATACCAAGAACATGGCACATTCACGGAAACAAACAAAAAAAACAACAACCGCACAATACTGCCATAAAGGACAATTCATATTGTTTAGCTTGATAAGAAAATATAGAAATTCAAGTTGAGCGTACCCCCCCAAAAAAATAAAATAAAATAAAATAAAATGGCTTCAAAATACAGTCTAAATCTCCCATAAACATATGTTTAAAAAAAAAATTGGAGTGCTAAAGCTGGAGGATAAGTCACTATATCCAAAGTTTTTTCTCTTTCACAATATCACCGCCACACCTCACTTGGCAGTTTAACGTGTCTCTTCTTGCTCAGTTCATCAGTCCGGACACGTTTTTGCTCTTCACATTCTGGGTCATCCAAAGCGAAAACACAAAATGATTCGGTTTCCACGGAGCCTTGAGCTGAAGTGCTGCTCATACAGACACTTTCCCTTTCACCTCAAGCTTGTTGATGCTCTCTCCCTGTTTGCTGCTCTGTTCCTCCGTGAACGTTATGTACGAGTAAACCAGACTACCAGCAATACTGAGGAAACACACACACACACACTTGAAATCTTTTCTATCAGGACCACAAAAGTTGTCGATCAAGCTGAATAACTTACCTGATATTCAGACCTATGAAGTTAGTCCAGGAGAAAATATAATCCCCTCCAAACACCATTCCAATATACGTCACTAATATATTCTGTAAACACAAGAAAAAGCAACACATAACAATATACAAAATCTATTACATCACCAAAAGAAAAAAAAAAAAACGAACCAGGCTTACTTTCAGACAGCCAACTATGGTCGTCGTTAACGCCGAGTTGTACTGAGTGCACAGAACAGTGGAGTACATCAAGATAAACCTAAAAACCACAATCACACAAGCATTAAACATCAGGTTTATAAAAAAAAACCTGAAAAACCCCTATACATTCCCCTATTTGTTTATATTAATTTACCCCATGACGCAAGACAGGACGAACTGTCCAACAAATAATGCATCTGACCAGCCCTCGTAATGCAGGGCCTAGAGAGAGAGAGAGAGAGAGAGAGAGAGAGAACCTGTCACTTTCAGCATGTTCACTGCTTTCTGAAGCATAAAGTTAAAAAATACTTCAAGATTTTTATCCAAAACAATATGTGCAGTGGTACACAGTGTCTTGCAAAAGTATTCATCCCCCTTGGTGTTTGTCCTGTTTTGTCGCATTACAAGCTGAAATTAAAATGGATTTTTGAAGGGTTAGCACCATTTGATTTACACAACATGCCTACCACTTTAAAGGTGCAATTTTTTTATAATTTTTTTTTAAATTGTGACACAAGAGATGAAAAAAAAACAAAAAACAAATCTGGAGCATCATATGTATTCACCCCATTTTATATGAAACCCCAAATGAGAGCTGGTCCAACCAATTCATTAAAGGAATACGCCACCCCCAAGTGAAACTGAGTCAGTCCCTGCAGTCCCTAGAGTTAGATGAGTGAGCCAAAGCGTTTTGTAGCCGACCCAGCCATTGTCCTGATCTGGAAACGTCCCGGTTAGCTTAGCGTAGTCGCTGTAATCCGGCGTGTCCAGCTAGCATTGTCATTGCAAAAGTGAATCAAATAAGATTTTTTCTAATTATTTCTCATGACCTGTACATTCGCATCGAGTACACATATCAATGCAAATTAACACGAAGGGATTTACTAGACCAATTTATATCTGGAACTATTTTTGGCCACAGCACAGGCAAAGCACCGCTGCAGGCGCAAAGACACCACGCAGCACAAAGCGTGCAGGGATATATATATATATATATATATATATATATATATATATATATATGAGAGAGAGAGAGAGAGAGAGAGAGAGAGAGAGAGATATGCAAGTACGAATTTTTCATGGGGTGGGATGGTTTGGAACAGGCCATCTAAAATTGGGATAACATTTACCCGGGACAGGTATTTGAGGCGGGTCGTCTAGCTTAAGCTTGATGAGCATTGTTACGCACGCCAGTGTTTCCCACAGAAATTTTGGAGACTATGGGGGCAGCCCATGGGGGAGGTGCGGGGGTTGTTATGATTGATTAAAAAAACAGACACTGAGAAATGGTCCTATAAACAACTTTACCAATATAAAAGATTACCAAGACTACAAAAATGCAGAAAAATAGGCTTTACTTATCCAAATGCACCTGTTGGTTCAAAAGTTAAAGTGCATAGAACCTCACAGCACAACATGAAGTTACCTTAAAATATAATATAAATGCCAAAGCTTTCATGTAAGAAAAACAAAACAAAACTATTAATACTAGTACTGTGTGCAGGCAGTCTCTCCTGAAGACTAAATTAAACAATAATTATAAACTAATAAAATAAATGGCTCAGGCTTCATAGAAGAAAAAAAAAACAATTTGAACAGAATCTCACAGCTGAAGCTGCCTAAACAATGGAAAATAAAATACCAGTTTGGCAAAAATGTTGGCATCCATTAATTTCTTGTATTAAGTAAAAAAATATGTTGCCAGATACTGCTGACGTTTTACAGCCCAAAATATGTTCAAAACCCGCCAAAATGCACTTAAAACTGCCCAGATTGGGCGGGAAACCTCCCAATCTGGCAACACAGGCGGCAGTAATGGCTGCACTCGTGTCGAGGATGTAAACACAGTTGACGCGGCAACGGACATACATGACATAGTGGATGTAATTTACGTTCACAGCTTTTTTTGCTGTCAGAAATATTTAATATTAAATTTTGTGACTCGACTGACAATAGCCGGCGGCATAACAAGCCATAGCCGGCGATTTGCCGCCGGTGACCGGCTACTTTTGAGACCACTGACAAAGTATGCTTGTTTTGGGAATAAAGGAACTTTACTGAAATCTTTGAATCTTTCATTACAATTCAACTCCACCTTACATATCCTAAGTTTACTGTGACTGTTTTCTCAGTCATTCAGAGTGAGCTCCTTCTAGATGCTGTACATACTTGAGACCAGACAAGTGCCTTCAAAAAGGCTATGAGTGAGTGGAGGGTGTTTTAGTGAGGTCTTTTTGGAATGCTGTGAGTTAAGTTCAGTGTTTTTTTTTTGTTTGTTTGTTTTTTTGTGCCTGATCTTGTAAACCCCTTGTACACTGCACTGTTGCTTTGGCGTTGTGTAAGCACTGCAAGTCAAAATGCGTAGACTTTTTTTTTTTGGTGCCTGAGGTCCTGGGGAAGTGGAATCTTAAGAGATGTTTTAATGTTGAAATGGGAAAAAAAATAAATAAACTTGTTGCAATGCTACACGTGTCGTCAACTTGATTCAAGATAGTCTCTGGTCTCATATCTAGAGTATTTTACTAATTACAGGTCACAAAAGGAGAATCTTTTAAGCTAGCAATGCTTAGTTGTAGAATTTAACAATCCTAATATTAGTATATTTATCTTCAATTCAGTTTTTACTGCTAAGACTTTGTCATGAATTTAAGTGAAATACCCTTAAAATGAAATAAATAAAAATGACTTGAATGGCTAAATGTAAGAAGTACGATCTTGTTATAAGAACTATTTTGAGTTAATAGGGGTGTTCACACGGCAACTTTTACTCCGGTGTAGCGCCGGGGCTGCCCCGGTAGAGCGTTCACATGGTACAAAGTTATACCGGTGTAGCCCCTGAAAGCTGCTTAAACCGGTGCAAATCTAACCCTGCTCGGGAGGTGGTTTAAGAAATTTACTCCGGAGTAAATGCTAGTTTGCGGGGCAGCACCGATATAAAATGGGACGTCTGAACGCTACAGGGGTAGACTCGCTACGCGTGAGGAGAGTTGATTACATACGGGCATTGCATAATTTGCATCCTGGTATTTTACGCTTCCAAAATGGCGAATATCAACAACAACAACAGAACTGCGTGTCTTCCAGTGTTGCCAGACTGGGCAGTTTTAAGTGCATTTTGGCGGATTTGAACATATTTTGGGCTGGAAAACGTCAGCAGTATCTGGCAACACTGGTGTCTTCATCCACGTTGTTTTCCCGGTGCTTGGTGATGCCATGACAACTGGGAAAAAGAAGTACATTTTCACGCATATTTAATTTCCGCATTATTACTATCGTATAGCACGGTCGCAAAAACTGCCGTGTGATCGCAAGTGGGGCTGCACCGGTGCTAACACGCTTCTCTCTAGTAAGCAGGTTTGTGACGTGTGAACGCTCCACAAAATTTACACCAGTGTAAGATATATCGCAACAAAATACATCGGTGCAGCATCGATGCAAATATGTGCCGTGTGAACACCCCTAATCAGATCTTGCATAATAAGTTCCCCAATCTTATTTTGGAATTATTTCATCTAAAAACAGGTTAGATTTTTCATCTCACTTTAAGTAATCTTACCAAGTCAAATTTGACTAGTTCCACTGGCAGATTTTTTTTTTCACCTGATTCAAGCAAATATGCTTTGTTTTAATCTTTTATTTCTTATTTTTGAAAGGCCATTTTTTGCAGTGTAACTGGTAGTGTATAAAAAATTATATTTTGTTTAGGTATTACCTAAAAGTGGAGCTCCTGATATGCAAAATGTGTTAGTAAATAATCCCACGTTTTTTTTTTTAAAGCAAATTAAAAATAAGCGCAAGATAAAAACCCATCTACCTTATGTAAATAAAAAGGTACAAATATTCTCCGGTGGTCAAGAGTTTATGAGATACGTTGCCTTGCACTTATGATCAGGCTCCTTGTGGTGGTCCACGGATGTCGTCTGTATGGTTGCGAAAGGCATTTAGTAAAAAATCTGATGCATTACTCTATTCCCTTAAGTATAGAGCTTCGTTCTGCTATTAAACTTATTTCTCAACTTTTTTTTTTATGTCAAGCTTTATATTTTATTCTATTACCAGATAATTTGGGTGTTCTCTCGAAATATATGCTTAAAACTTGCAAAATTAAATCCACCAACAGAACAAGACACTATCAAGCTTGATTCTAGGAATAGGTTTATTAATCTTATATTTGGTTTACTGTAATCTTTAGGAAATGCTAGAGAAATGTGACCATATTCAAGACATTTTCGTTTGATGCAGTTTTTTCCGTGCAAGGCTTTAAAGTACGCTTTGATATTTACTATGTGAACATTAATTATCATTCAAATTTTTTTTACGCCGCTTTGATTGGCCGAGCGAACTGCAAATAACTGCCTACAAGTAATGGTCTGTACATGTGCAGTTACTTCGTACTTTTGTTAAATGTGGCTCGCATCCCGAAATTAAGAGTGAATTTCGGATTTCTCTCTTATTGTTTGACGTGTCGAAAACAAATTGAATAAAACAAAAATTGAACTCTGTTTTCATAAAATATCATAATGACTTGTTCATGTCTCGCAAGCAGACACTAATGGCCCTTTTCCACTACCCTTTTTCAGCTCACTTCAGCTCGCTTCAGCCCGACACGGCTCGCGTTTCGACTACCAAAAAACAGCACGACTCAGCTCGCTTCAGCCCTGCTTAGCCCCTAAAACTCGCACGGTTTTGGAGTGGGGCTGAAGCGAGCCAAACCGTGCCGAGTGAGGCTGGGGGCGTGAGGAGACACTCCCCTGTGCACTGATTGGTGAGGAGGAGTGTCCTCACATACCCCCACACGCCCCGCGAGCACTCTGGGATCTGTAAACACCGTAAACCCGGAAGAAGAAGAATCACGAATTACGAGAATTATGAAGCCTTATGCGCCTTGCCTCATCTATACGCTCTTGCCAGTATCTGTTGGCGTTGTCGGTGACAACAAGCCACAGAACCAAGACCAGCAACACTAACGCCTCCATGTCCTCCATGTGTATTGTTTACTATCCGGGTCGTGAGACTACCGCTTAAAAGGTCACTGATGTCACTGTTTGCGCTGCTTAACGACATCACGTGACGTCCACCCACTTTCGCTAACTCCACCCAATGTGTCCACCCACTTCCAGCCAGCACGGTTCAGCGCGGTTGTAGTCGAAATGCAACTCCAACAGCCCCACTCAGCTCGACTCAGCACGGCACGGCTCAGCCGCGTTTGTAGTGGAAAAGCGGCATAACAAATCTACTCACCGCTAACAAATCACGATATTTTGTTCAGTCTCGTCCAATAATCGCTTCTGAGTTCAGTAAGATTTACGAAATGCTGTAACTTTAGTTTCGCTAACTTGCATGGATTTATCTTCAGTCATGGATTGGGAGGGGGGAAAAAAACCAAAACAAAACCCACCATTCGTCAATGAGGGTGTTAATATTAATAAAATGAACATTTCAACAAATGCTTTGTGGAAATAGTGGCATGAATATACTTTGTTCAAATGTTAATTAAGGAAAACCTCAAGCAAGGCATTACCATAAGTTTAATATACAGTTGTGTTCAAAATAATAGCAGTCCAACATGACTAACCTGATCAATCACTGCTTTTGGTAGAAATTATATTACTACATGGCAAATAATTTACCAGTAGGTGTAGTAAAGTCATAGAAAACCAACAGACCCAACATTCATGATATGCATGCTCCTGAGTCTGTGCAATCGAATAATTAAGTGAAAGGGACGTGTTCAAAATAATAGCAGTGTGGACTTTAATTAGTGAGATCATTCATTCTGTGAAAAAACAGGTGTCAGTCAGGTGGCCCTAATTTAAGGATGAAGCCAGCACATGTTGTACATCCATTTCTCTCTGAAAACCTGAGAAACATGGGTCGTTCCAGACATTGTTCAGAAGAACAGCGTGCTTTGATTAAAACGTTGATTGGAGAGGTAAAACGTATACTGTAAAGAAGTGCAGAAAATGATGGGCTGCTCGGCTAAAATGATCTCCAGTGCTTTAAAATGGACAGCAAAACCAGAGAGACGTGGAAGAAAACAGAAGACTACCATTCGAATGGATCGACGAATAGCCAGAATGGCAAAGACTCAGCCAATGATCAGCTCCAGGGTGATGAAAGACGGTCTGAAGTTACCTGTGAGTACTGTGACAATTAGAAGACGCCTGTGTGAAGCTAGCCAGAAGCCCCCGCAAAGTCCGACTGTTAAAAAAAAAAAGACGTGCTGAAGAGGATACAATTTGCCAAAGAACACATTGACTGTCCTAAAGAGAAATGGAGAAACATTTTGTGGACTGATGAAAGTAAGATTGTTCTTTTTGGGTCCAAGGGCCACAGACAGTTTTTTAGACGACCCCCAAACACTGAATTCAAGCCACAGTACACTCTGAAGACAGTGAAGCATGGTGGTGCAAGCATCATGATATGGGGATGTTTCTCTTACTATGGTGTCGGGGCCATTTATCGCATACCAGGGATCATGGATCAGGTCGCATATATCAAAATACTTGAAGAGGTCATGTTGCCTTATGCTGAAGAGGAAATGCCTTGAAATGGGTGTTTCAACAAGACACCGACCCCAAACACACCAGTAAGCGAGCAGCACCAGGGTTCCAGACCAACAAAATGAAAGTTATGGAGTGGCCAGCCCAATCCCCGGACCTTAATCCGATAGAAAACTTGTGGGGTGACATCAAAAATGCTGTTTCTGAGGCAAAACCAAGAAATGCAGAGGAATTGTGGAATGTTGTCAAATCATCCTGGGCTGGAATACCTGTTCACAGGTGCCAGAAGTTCTCAGAAACCGTGGTTATACAACTAAATATTAGTTTAGTGATTCACAGGAATGCTAAATCCTAAAGATTTTTCAGTTTATACAGTCAATATTTGAGTTTGTAATGAAAAATGCAGACACTGCTATTTTTTTGAACAGCCCAATGTTCATTTTTCTTCATTTTCTGTAAAGTAATTAAAACACTGATACATTTTTCTTCATGTTTTGATGTAGAATATAATGTGCAGTGTTCCCAATGCATGGAAATAAAAACTATTATAAGGATTTTGAGCTTTACTCACGTTTTTAAACACACTGCTATTATTTTGAACACAACTGTATATATTGCAAACTACCTTGCTTTAATTTCATACACATCTCCATGAGTCGCTATATTCACCCTGTTTCTCCGAGTAGGTACAATGGTGGCTTTGTATACGAGCAGCTCGTGCTCCTCTGAGGGAAAGCTTACTGAATAAACTGAGGCCTTGCTGCGAACACACAGCGCTGCATAAAATGAGCCATTCATGGGGTATTCATCATGATTTGAGTCTTGGAATTGGAGTCATGGCGTATGCATTCAAGGTTGAAAGTTAAACTGAATAAAATCTCTCAGGAATGGAGTTCACACACTTTGGGCAATTTGCTCGGAATGTGTTATCAATGCTTGAACAAAACAATCCCAGAAGGGAATTTCTGACCATCAGTAAATAAAACTCAAGCAGCTCTGAAAAGGAAACCATATATGTACAGTTGCGGTCAGAAGTTTACATACAGTGACATGAATGTCATGTCAATATTTGGGCTTTCAGTAATTTCTCTGAACTGTTCTTTTTCTATGGCAGAATGATTATACAGCATACATCTTTAATTAAAAAAAAAATACCCCACTAGAATTTGGTGCACAAGTTTTATTTTCTTTGGGTTTTCTGAAATCAACACAGGGTCAAAAATTTATATATGCTCACTTAGATTATTAAGGCCAAAAAAAAGTAAACTTTGTTTAGGGTTTCATGCTGTTTTGAGCTTGGCTCGGTAGGTAGGGATTTTTATTTTTATTTTTTTGAGAGATGATAAAATAGGGTCGGGTTTTAGAAAAATTTTTTTTACCCATCGATATTAAATTATTTCACTATCACAACACACGTATTTGTAAATATTAGTAAAAATTGTTTTAAATACACAAACTTGTATTCCGTGACATTCTACTTTAATATCACAGGTATCAGCCTTGGAGGTTCAGGATATCTAAACAAGCAGTGAACCATGTCATGAAAAGATTTAACTGAGTTTTGATGCTGTCACAGTCCTGAATTAACTCTGATAAATTGCAGATTTTTTTCTGTCCAAAAATAATATATGCTGGCATCAACAGACCACCTTACCTGGCAACTTTTTTGCTGGGCAGAGAATAATTGGCACGATGGGATGTAGCTCATCTCATCTCATTATCTGTAGCCGCTTTATCCTGTTCTACAGGGTCGCAGGCAAGCTGGAGCCTATCCCAGCTGACTACGGGCGAAAGGCGGGGTACACCCTGGACAAGTCGCCAGGTCATCACAGGGCTGACACATAGACAACCATTCACACTCACATTCACACCTACGGTCAATTTAGAGTCACCAGTTAACCTAACCTGCATGTCTTTGGACTGTGGGGGAAACCGGAGCACCCAGAGGAAACCCACGCGGACACGGGGAGAACATGCAAACTCCACACAGAAAGGCCCTCGCCGGCCACGGGGCTCGAACCCGGACCTTCTTGCTGTGAGGCGACAGCGCTAACCACTACACCACCGTGCCGCCGGGATGTAGCTTTCATCATGATATCAAATGCATTGGTTCATGCTATCTTGTTTGGGGGTTCGGCAGCTGCTTCAGAATCATTTTGTATACATTTCAACTTCAAAACTTTTAGATTCTTGAAAACACCGAACACATTTTTGAGTGGCTGTCTGTACATTTGGTCAGTGTTATCCAAAGTTGTCCATGGCCCTTTAGCTGATTCTGACATCGATATCTCCAGATTTGTTGTTGACAAACATGCAAAGTCAGATTCAATATCTTCAAATGTTTTACGGGTATCCAAAACATGAAATATGTTCAATGCTCCTCCGTGTTTGCAAGAATCTTGTAAAATATTGACAACATTCTCGGCGTCCATCTTCTCGTGCTAGCAACAGCAACTTCCCGTCTCGTATGTAACGTGGACGCTGATTGGTTGGTGCGCTGGAACAGCCTCAATATGGCGCCGGCGACATTCCAGTCTAACTTTGGTGAAATGTTTGATAAGCATTTCGTTTTTATTTGTCAACGTGTATATGTTTTAGAAAATCTGATAAAATAGTTAGATTTGCCAGCTAATTTCAGGGTCGGTCGGGAAACCCGAAACAGAAATTTTTTTTTTTTTCATATTTTGGCATTTAGACATGCACAGTCGGCTCCATTTCAATGGGTCGGTCGGTGAAACCCGAAACAAAGGTAATTTTTTTTTTTGGCCTAATTCAGAGGTGCTGAAACTTCCAAAATGTCTCTTGTCTTGCCAAGGCCGAGGTCTCTTAACTTCCTGTTAGTGATCATGATTGACTACAGCTGATAGCTTCTCTGTGCCTTCATAAAAAGGGTTTGTTTACAGCACTCACTGGACTGACCAACACACAATACAATGGGAAAGTCCAAGGAGCTCAGTGCAGATCTGAGAAAGAGGATCGCAGATGTACACAACTCCAGAATGTCTCTTGGAGCCATTTCTAAAAACAATTGCAAATTCCAAGATCAGTTCAAACAATTGTATGCAAGTTATTGTGAGGTGTAATCACTTTGCCAAGCCACTTTGCTTCAACAAAACCCAAACTGTCACCCTCAGCTGAAAGGAAATTGGTTTGGATGGTCAGGAACAACCTGGGAACCACCGTGGCACAGACCTGCCATGAAGTGGAAGCTGATGGATCACTGTCTACAGTTCAGACCACCATGGACTAAGAGGCTGCTATCCAAGAAATAACCCCCTGCTCCAAAACTGACACCTTCAAGCTTAACTAAAGTTTGAAGCTGACCACACAGACAAAGAAAAAGCCTTCTGGAGGATAGCTATATGGTCAGATGAGACAAAGATTGAGTTGTTTGGCCACAATAACCACCATGTACAGAGGGACACTGTACCAGCTGGTAGTGGTGGTAGGATCATCATGCTCTGGGGCTGTTTTGCTTCCAGTGGAACTGGTTCATTGCACAAAGTGGATGGAATAATGAAGAAGGAGGACGACCTCAGAATTCTTCAGCAAAATCCATCAGAAACTTGAACACGACTTGGGAGTTACAACAGGACAATGAACCCAAACACGCATTAGAACTGGTTGTGGAGGATAAAGCAGGCTAACATTAAGCTTCAAACAAGTCCTGACTTCAACCCTATTGAAAATATATGGACCGTGCTTATAAGTCACGTCCCTGTCAAGGGAAGGGGGAAAAAAAATTAATTGCACACTATGGGTGATAAAAGAGAGCAACTGGACTTGCTTGAAGATTCTTGAAGACGTTTCACCTCTCATCCGAAAGGCTTCTTCAGTTCTGTCTGACTGGTAGGGAGTATCAGGTATTTATCCTCTCATGGATGAAAAGCTCATCTAAGATGTCGTTGAGTCATCCTGTTGGTGTGTCGAGGAGTCATCCTGGCTCCTCTTGTTGGGAATACGCTACATCACGTCAAAAACTCCCAAGATTTTGCTACTAAAGTTGCAGACCTCAAACTAGACTTAGATGAAACCATGGTTTCTTATGATGTCACTTCTCTTTTCACCTGCATTCCCACCACAGAAGCAGTTGAATCTGTTAGAAAATGACTCCTTCAAGACAACACCTTACTGGATAGAACGAACCTCACCACGGACCAGATTTGCACCCTGCTTGACCTCTGCCTGACTACCACTTATTTCCAGTTTAATGAAAGTTTCTACAGACAGAAGCATGGATGTGCCATGGGCTCACCGGTGTCCCCTATAGAGATCTTGCATGTGATGTCTCAGCCGATCCAGATTGTGACAGACGCCATCTTGTAGGTCAAACGCCATATTCCGCCTTCTACTTCTGCTTTTACTTCTACCTTTTCTTCTGGAAAACCCTACTATATACAATTCTACTACAACGGCTGTGGCTACAAGCTCTCCCTACCTGTGCACGGTTTTTATGTTTTTTGTGTGTATTTTTGCGTGTTGCTCGTCTGTACCGGACTTCAGTATCCACTACAACCGTATGGACTTACTGGACATTGGTTTCCAGCAGAAAATGACGGTTTGTAGCGATTTCCATCGCATGCACAACATTCCGGACGAGAAAAAAAAAACAAAAAAACACACACATTCCGGACGAGACCAGATTGCGAGACCAGCGGGGTCTCCGTGGATTGTTATCGGAAGCAAAGCGAAGGAGGCAGCGCCGGGAGCCGAAGCAAAAGCGAGGCTACAGGCAGAGCCGGCCTGTTGACTAAGCTCAGAAAACAGCCACTCAAATCTCCACTGCCAAGCCTCTACCTCTCCAACGCCAGATCCATGTAAACACGGACGATTTGGAATTACCTTATTCTATAATCGGCTGGTCAGTGCTATACTCAATACTTAAGTGACTTACCCATCCAGTGAGGATCATTTTTTTGTTTACAAGATGCCACATCTGAGTCGCTGACAAATCCTGAATTTCTATAAAGATAACTGTCCAGAGATTTATAAGCACGCAGTGCTTCACCACTGAACAGCGAGAGAAAGTTGATGAGGTAATCATACACGTCCGGGTATTCCGCTGGCAGTTCAAAATCCGGCCGTGAAAACTCCGTCCGGAAAGCCATAAGGGTCACAAATCTGTAGATCGTTTATTTTAGACATATATCTAGTTATCTGTTCATTAGAAAAATGAGCCGTGTAGTCCGTTGGTTGAAATTGATCCATTCTGTACACAAGTGCAGCAGTATTCAGCGGTGTTTTTGACCGACACGATGGCGGTTGTGTACTTTCCAGTCACGTGACTGCAAGATCTCTATTGTGGCCAATCTTTACATGGAGGAAGTGGAACATAAAGCTTTGACCACTTTTTCAGGAGTTGCTCCCAGCCACTGGTTCAGATACGTGGATGACACCTGGGTTAAAATCAAAGCCCATGAAGTGGAAGCCTTCTCTAAACACATCAATGCAGTGGATATCAACATCAATTTCACTCGGGAGGACGCAAGTGGGAATAATCTAGCCTTCTTGGATTGTGATGTACACATTAGACAAGACAGAAGCCTTAGCATCGAGGTCTACCGGAAACCCACATACACGGACCAGTACCTACTCTTTGATTCTCACCACCCACTGGAACACAAATTGGGGGTCATTAGGACCTTGCAACACAGGGCTCAGAACATCCCTACAACGGTAGAGGGAAAAGAGAAGGAGCAGAATCACATCAGGAAAGCACTTCAGAACTGTGGGTATCCCAACTGGTCTTTCTTCAAGAGCAGGAAAAGGAACATAACGGACAAGGAGGATAACAGGAACAAACGCAAGAACATTGTCATTCCCTACATTTCTGGTCTATCTGAGAAACTCAGGAGGATCTTCTACAAACACAACATTCTGGTACGTTTCAGACCCAGTAACACCCTGAAGCAGAAATTGGTCCACCCTAAGGACAGAATACCCAGACACAAACAGGACAACGTGGTGTATGCAATTCAGTGCAGTGAGCAATGCACGGACTCGTATATTGGTGAAACCAAGCAACCGCTTTACAGGCGTATGGCTCAACACAGGAGAACCAGTTCCTCAGGCCAGGACTCTGCTGTCTACCTTCATCTTAACAACAAAGGACACTCATTTCAGGATTCCAACGTACGCATTTTAGCCAGAGAGGATCGTTGGTATGAGCGAGGAGTTAAAGAAGCCATTTTTGTCAACCTGGAACGGCCATCACTGAACAGAGGTGGGGGTCTAAGACATAATTTATCAGCCACCTACAATGCAGTCCTTGGCACACTTCCCAGACAACTGAATGCACACCAAAACCCAGCTGTTTTCAGTGGCTCACAGGAGGACAGAGAGAATCAGCATTCCATTGATCACCTTAACGGGCAATCCATTGATCACCCTAACGACTCTCGAGGCCATTCACATTCAGCCCCCAGTGACCCACACCAACAGGATGACTCAACGACACCTTAGATGAGCTTTTCATCCATGAGAGGATAAATACCTGATACTCCCTACCAGTCAGACAGAACTGAAGAAGCCTTTCGGATGAGAGGTGAAACGTCTTCAAGAATCTTCAAGCAAGTCCAGTTGCTCTCTTTTACCACCCATAGTTACTATGACCTGGATGACTGAGAATATTCACAGACATAATTGCACTCTACCAATTCTATCATGAAATATCCAACCAGAATTCTGCCAGAAGCTTGTTCATGGTAAACAAAAATGTTTGGTCAAGGTGAATCTTGCGAAGAGACATTTTACCCAATATTAGGTGTGCTGTATGTATATTTTTGACCCTGTGTTGATTTCAGAAAACCCAAGGAAAATTAAAACTTGTGCATCAAATTCTAGTTTTTTTTTAATTAATTTAAAGATGTATGCTGGACATTCTGCCACAGGAAAAAGAACAGTTCAAAGAAATTAGTGAAAGCCCAAATATTGCCATGACATTCATATCACTGTATGTAAACTTCTGACCAGAACTGTATATGTGACCTCTAAGCAGGGGAGCAGATGGTCCCTCACTGAAGCTGCCAGATATCTCTGGTGATGACGGACTGTTGATGGACGTCCACCAGTCAGTCATTTCAGGTTATTATGGAAGTCCTTCAAGAGAAACTAGTCTACTATTCTTTTGACCTTTAAACGGCTTAAATCAACTGTTCAGCGTGACTCAAAGTCGGCTCTATATTACAGTCTGCTTACCTTGTCCATGTCTCCAGTGACGTGTGCCAAAAGGAGTGTTGGCAGGATCATAAATAAAGCGTTGTAATAGAGTAGACCGTACTTTCCCAGCTCCTGAGGAAGGCGAGACAGGGAAACAGACAGTTATTTATGGTACATTCCAGCATGCAGATGTCATGAATGCGTTCCTCATATCCCCGTCTCCATTTCTGGCACTTCCAAATTAAAAATACACATCTGACTTGCGGATCAACGGTTCTACCCACAAAACACACAAACCCTTCTGTCCATGTCTCCCCTCCTTATTCTCCGAGCTGTATCTTCTTATTCTTAAGCTCAATATGTGAAATACCTGGCTGTATATAAACGTCCTACTTTACAACAGGAAAGGTTGAAAATTAATCTTACGGGGTAGTAATTCAATTCAAAACATTCCACAATCTAGATAAAATGGAGTAAATGGTGAAGAATCAACCTTTTAGACCTATGAATAAAATACATTTCGCTATATTTTGTACCTGACCCAACTACACACGTCCTAATACGGAGTACTGGTATTTGACTCATTTCTGTCTTGTACCATCATTAATAATAATAATAATAATAATAATAATAATTTTCAAAGCATCTCAGTCTCAATGTGCTAACAAAATAATATATGAACAAATAAATTATAACAATAAAAGCATATGTTTACATGTATTAAAATTATGAAAACTAAGATTAGTATTCAAATCATAAGAAAGATGTTCATAATTAATAATCTTGTTCAAAAAGTAAATGACTTGAGACCAGTCTTGATAGTTTCATATGACAAACCCCCCCCCCAAAAAAAAATAAACTCCTTTATACTGACAGATAATATCAATATGGTACCGTCAGTGGCGGCGGCGCTCACTCTGCCCCCATCTAATCCAAAAAGAACGATCTAAAAGTCGGCCACCTTGCACAATAACACGTTGTTGCAAGCTATATACAATCTATATATACAGTTGTGCTCATAAGTTTACATACCCTGGCAGAATTTTTGCTTTCTTGGCCTTTTTTCAGAGAATATGAATGATAACACCAAAACTTTTTTCCCCACTCATGGTTAGTGGTTGGGTGAAGCCATTTATTGATAAACAACTGTGTTTTCTATTTTTAAATCATAATGACAACAAAAAACATCCAAATGACCCTGATCAAAAAAAAGTTTACATACCCCAGTTCTTAATACTGTGTATTGCCCCCTCTAACATCAATGACAGCCTGAAGTCTTTTGTGGTAGTTGTGGATGAGGCTTTATTTTCATCTTTATTTTCTCAGATGGTAAAGCTGCCCATTCTTCTTGGCAAAAAGCCTCCAGTTCCTGTAAATTCCTGGGCTGTCTTGCATGAACTGCGCGTTTGAGATCTCCCCAGAGTGGCTCGATGATATTGAGGCCAGGGGACTGAGATGGCCACTCCAGAACCTTCACTTTGTTCTGCTGTAGCCAATGACAGGTCGACTTGGCCTTGTGTTTTGGATCGTTGTCATGTTGGAACGTCCAAGTACGTCCCATGTGCAGCTTCCGGGCTGATGAGTGCAAATTTACCCCCAGTATTTGCTGATAACGTGCTGCATTCATCTTTCCTTCAACTGTGACCAAGTTTCCTGTGCCTTTGTAGCTCACACATCCCCAAAACATCAGCGATCCACCTCCGTGCTTTAGAGTAGGAATGGTGTTCATCATTGGCCTTGTTGACACCTCTCCAAATGTAATGTTTATGGTTGTGGCCAAAAAGTTCAATTTTGGTCTCATCACTCCAAATTACCTCGTTCCAGAAGTTTTGAGGCTTGTCTCTGTGCTGTTTGGCATAAATTTTTGTTGGTCTACCTGACCGTGGTTTGGTTTTAACAGAGCCCCTGATTTTCCATTTGTTAATCACAGTTTGAACACTGCTGACCGGCATTATCAATTCCGTGGATATCTTTTTGTATCCCTTTCCTGGTTTATACAGTTCAACTACCTTTTCCCGTAGATCCGTTGACAATTTTTTGCTTTCCCCATGACTCAGAATCCAGAAACGTCAGTGGCTGGATGAAAGATGCGAGAGTCTGTCTGGATCCCAGAAACTCACTCAGCTTTTATGCGCACACACTGATTACAAGCAAACAGATCACAGGTGAGGATGCTACCTTTAGTAGCCATTCAAACCCATTTGTGTCAACTTCTGTGCATGTTATCAGGCCAAAATCACCAGGGTATGTGAACTTTTGATCAGGGTCATTTGGGTAGTTTCTGTTGTCATTATGATTTAAAAAGAGAAAACACAGTCGTTTGACAATAAATGGTTTCACCCAACCACTAAGCATGAGTGGAAAAGATGTTTTTATGTTATCATTCATATTCTCTGAAAAATGGTCAAAGAATCAGATTCTGCCAGGGTATGTAAACTTATGAGCACAACTGTAGAAGCGATATCCACCCTAGGAATACCAACCTATTCGCCAGAAAGAATCCAAAACAGCAAGGAATTGACCGAGAAGAAGTGATTTTTGTTGAACTGCTCATTAAGGCTTAATTAGTCCATAACTTCATTAATGATTGTAATTAAGCAAATCTGGGTAGAAGTTATATGCACCCTAGGTACCCCTACCTTCATGCCAGAAAGAATCAAAATCAGTGAAGAACTGAGGGAGAAGTAGTGGTGATGTGTGGAAACTGCTCATTAGGGCTTAATTACTCCATATCTTCATTATTAATTGCAATTATGCAAATTTGGGTTGAAGCCATATGCACCCCAGACCTACTTTCCTGCCACAAAGAATAAAAATCGGTGAAGAATTGAGAGAGAAGAAGCGATTTTCGTGAAATGTGGACGACGCCAGATAGACAGACGACACATGATGGGATAAGCTCATTGCTGGTCAGCCAAATGAGCCAACAAGACATGTTTGAGTATTCATTTGTTCGTATTTGTACCTGTACACTGTGCACAGATTGTTTCTCCTTTTAAAATAAAACTTTCGTGTGCTACCATCTTACTTTCTCTGAGGTACAAATAAATATCACGCTCTTCTGAATGCAAACTACGCGAGAGAATCCGAGATTGTGACGTCACTTACCACATGACTTACCGAGGCTGAGATCTAGTGAATACAGCTTCATAAACAACCCTGAAGATGCCTGAGTGTCAAGGATTTGGATGTAAAAATAAGCCTGAACGTCATAAAGGGAAGTCTGGTTCCCCCAATCCTATAACGGATATTACTCTGAAGGAGCAATTCTGGTATCACTGGACTCACTTTGACCGTTTGTTTCTTCCTCTCTGGTTTCATCATCATCTTCGCCTATCCAGTGTGTTCTGGGTTGGGTCCCTTAGCTAAGTAAGTAGAGCTGGCTAGCCACTCCTCTGCTGCACTGCTTTTGGTCACAGACAATTTAGAGCAGGGGTTCTCAACCTTTTCTACTTTGAGGCCCACCTATTCATACTTGTAATGAGTCAGGGCCAATTAAAAACGATCCCCAATTACTTTGGCTCATCTATTCTATTAGAATCTATTAATGGGATCCAACATCACTCGCTGTTACAGATGGGAGCCCAGGTGTGAAATAAATACAGTAAAAACAAACTGTTTTTAATTGTAGGTATTGTATTTACAACTGTATGGATGTGCCAGAAGCCAAACCATGTATGTCAAAAGGGATTAATGATCCAAAAGTGGAGTCTGGTCCATTAACACAAGAACTTATTGCCATGTTTGTATTCAGCAAACAAGCAAGTTATTAAAACGAAGTAGTACACTCAAAAGAAACGGATATAGAAACCACTCAATGGGTATTAGATCCTTACACATTAACAAAGAAGGATTTTTCCTATGAAAGAAAAATTTACTCGCTAAATTTGACATTAGTAGAATAAATTTTGATCCTACTGTAGCCAGAACAACATACAAAGACAATACTTATGCATACTATTAATTAACTTAATGTGAAGATAATCAAATCAACAGATTTCAGTTTTTTTTTTTGTAAGATTGTGTATATGTGGCAGATCACAGAATCCAGGGACACATGTCCGCCCGGGGGCATTTTGAGTTATTGACAGATTCAGAAAGTACAGTTTCTAAGCTTTCCAATGATGCCTTCCATGTGGAGATCTGACAATATTTGAAGAATGTGTGGCCTTTTGAAAGTGTATACTTCTTAAAACAGAAAAGGGAGAAAATCGCCCTCAAAGTTTTCCATCTCAGCTACTCTGGCTGCAGGGCGGGCACATAATGGTGCTCATTTGCATGACATTAAGGAAAGCCCTACCCCCTACGAGCTAGCACGATGCTACTTTCATGTAAACAAAGATCACCACGTCAATTTTCCTTCCATGCAAAGTATGCCCAACACAATTATGAAGTACAAAAATAAGTCCTAAAGTATACTTTAACGTTTTGTGGTTGAAAAATTACTCACACCGTAAGAAAGAAAGATAGCACGATGATGACACAACACTAGTTTCATGTAAAGCCTCGGTCACAACCGGCCGTACTGTGCTCCTATGGCCGGTCTACACGCAAAAAACGCAAGAAACACACGGAGAGCGCGCATGAAACGCACGAGAGCGCGCGTTTGAAAAGCACGAGAGCGCGCGTGTGATGTGCTGATTTTCGAGCCGCAGACCGGCTGCAGAGGTTCTTTGTCATGTCAAACAAACTCTACGGGCGCTTATGTTTTTTTCAGGTTGCAAGACAAACTTACGGCCAACGCGCGTCTTTCTCCATGAACAAAAAAAAACCGCAGCGATTTGGGAAACGCCAAAAATCACACGGCCAAAATATCATACGTCCGGTTGTGACCTAGGCTTAACCAAACCACAACACTCTCCGTTACATGCAAAAATAACCACACAGCCTTAGATTAATAAACTTACCGCATCAGAAAGAGAAACGGCGCCTTGCACACACCAATGCCTCCGATGGAATGTAGTCCTAGAACGGTCCGTGTATCATCCGATCATTCAAGTATTCCATTCAATCTGAAAAACGAGGTTGCGTTTTTTTTTGCTAGAAATGGTGATCTCCGATGTAAATACCGTGTGTCTGTTTGCTTCACGGTGTTTGCTCCTCTGCGCTCTGTTTAGTAACTCATTCCATAGTGAAATCACACGCCTGTATGCAGTTAAGTAGCCATGCGCTCAACTCGGATCATACAGCTGATTCGCGGAAAAAAAAAAACAAAAAACAAATGACTTAAATCATCATGTGAATGGCCCATATGGTAAATTTACCCACACCCCCCAGCAGGCTACAGTCCTGACAAAAACGAGACAATCTGCAACAAAAAATGTATGCTTTTCCAACAAAACAATCTATTATCTGAAATACTGATTGCATTCTTCAAGATCTCAACTTGCACATGATGGAAAAAACCAAAAATCTCAAATTTCGAAAAAAAATGCTTCTTTTGTGATTATCTCGGATTCGTTTTGGCCGACGTGTCCCTGGATTCGGTGAGGGGTCACATATTTTTAGTTTTTTGTATTTGTACATGCACGACCTCACCAGCTCTGCTCATCAACTTTCATTATCTCTAGCCGCTTTATCCTGTTCTACAGGGTCGCAGGCAAGCTGGAGCCTATCCCAGCTGACTACGGGCGAAAGGCGGGGTACACCCTGGACAAGTCGCCAGGTCATCACAGGGCTGACACATAGACACAGACAACCATTCACACTCACATTCACACCTACGGTCAATTTAGAGTCACCAGTTAACCTAACCTGCATGTCTTTGGACTGTGGGGGAAACCGGAGCACCCGGAGGAAACCCACGCGGACACGGGGAGAACATGCAAACTCCGCACAGAAAGGCCCTCGCTGGCCACGGGGCTCGAACCCGGACCTTCTTGCTGTGAGGCGACAGCGCTAACCACTACACCACCGTGCCGCCTGCTCATCAACTTATCGTGTATAAATAAAGTTATTCATCCATTCATTATGAGTTGGAAAATTATCTATCCGTCGAGTTCCCTGAAATCTCAAACTACCTGGTGCTGCAGACATCGTTCTACATGGACACACAGATGAAAACCTGAAAGAGCATGGAGAACAACTTTTTTTTTTTTTTATACGTAGCTGGATTAAAGATCTGGGGATCAGAACACTACAAGATAAATTCTGTATCGTTTTTGCCCGGGTAAATAGGAGTTTCTGTGCTTTTTGTACGCGTCTTTGCAGTGGTTGCTAGGACACTACGAGTTTTAGTATCCGGTGTAAATAAACAGGTGCTCGATTCTAAATCCTCCCTGCACTTCTCTTCCGACAGGCATCAAAGAGCCATATAATTTACCCACAAATGTATTTATTTATTCTGCTCACTGCATGTGCATGCTCTCCCCCCCCCCGTCTGTGTGTCTGCACGCACAGGTTAAATAAGGAATGTGACACAAAAATAAATAAATTAATTAAATAAAGGGCTTGTTCTTAAATTTACCCACAAATGTATTTCAGGGCTGTGAAATGGAAAAAGTGAAATCCGAGGACAACTCATTCATACATACATGCATGCATGCATGATGGCTGTTGACTCGATAGACAAATATGACAATCGCTGACTATAATCTTTTTCGTTATGTGAGCGACAATGGCTTTTGAAGCCAGCAAGAGATTTGCAATGCTTGTTGAATAGACGACAAACGTAGTCATTATGCACTGGTCTTGCATCAGGTGGAGCCTGTTGTTCTTGTTCGTGCACTCTCATGTGTCGTCTTAATCTGAAACAGCTTCTACATACCTTTAGACAAATTTGACAAGTCAGGTCATAGTGTTGAGTATATTCATCATAGTTGAGTGGAACTCTGTCAGCATGGCTTTTTTGGTGGTTCAGTAGCCCAGCCTTAGAGAGACCGGTCCTGCCACGTTGTTAACATCTTTGGCAAGATGGCGGCACTTGTATTGCAGAGTGAGGCTCAGCGTCTCTTCAGATTTTGCAAATTAGGAAGGTATGGCCAGCGGGGGTAGATTCGGTACGCCAGGACAGGTTTAACGACACAGATTGGAGTGTGTTTGCTTCCCAGGCTACCTGTGGCTCCCATCGGTGTTAAGGACACAGTCCTTAACACCAGCAAAACAAAAGAAATCATCGTGGACTTCAGGAAGGAGAAGGGAGGCACCCACACACCCCTCCACATCAACGGCATGGAGGTGGAACGTGTCTCCAGCTTCAAATTCCTGGGGACCCACATCTCAGAGAACCTGACCTGGTCTACCAATACCTCCCACCTCATCAAGAAGGCCCATCAGCGTCTCTTCTTCCTAAGAACACTGAAGAGAAACCACCTGTCTGCTGTCATCCTGGGCAACTTCTACCGCTGCGCAGTAGAGAGTATCCTGACTAACTGTGTTACAGTGTGGTATGGAAACTGCTCTGCTGCTGACCGCAAAGCACTCCAGAGGGTGGTGAAAACTGCCCAACGCATTATAGGTGCTCCACTTCCGGACATTGAGGGAGTCTACAAGAAGAGATGCGTGCGCCGGGCACGTAGCATCCTCAGAGACTCTTCCCACCCAGCCAATAGACTCTTTCAGCTCCTCCCACCCAGGAGGCGATTCAGGAGTCTGCAGACCAAAACAAGCAGATACAGGAACAGCTTCTTCCCCACAGCCGTCACCCTACTGAATTCTGCCAGCAGATGATCCTACACCCTCCTTCTACCCGTGTTGACTCTTGTTGCACTTGATAACTGCACATCTGGTTCCATAGTTGTACATATTCATCAATATTCTCTACTGTTGGATCTATTTACACAGCCAGTCTTGCATGTGTGTACACATATGTATATGCTTACATCCACACTTAAGTTTAGGTGTGCATGTATAGGTGTATATATGTATGTATATATTCTGAATGCCTATTTAACTCCTTTTATATTCACAAGACATCTGCACAGCAAGTTAGCTACTTCTGTATATAGCCTTAAGGATAATTATAATTATAACCACCCTTTTTTATAGCCCTACCTGTAGTTACTTCTCCCTTAACTACCGTACATATACTGCAAAGAGCTATTGAACATCCTATTTATTTTATCTGAACATTCTCTACTCACTATAACCATCTCATTTGCACTAGCTGTACATAACTGCATTCATCTGTACATATTGCTCATCTGTACATACTGTATTATACTGCACTTCTGCAATTTGCACTTCTGATTAGATGCTAACTGCATTTCGTTACCCTGTATGAGTAATGACAATAAAGTTGAATCTAATCTAATCTAATTCATATTGAGCGATTGCAGGATCAATGATCTCACCTTTCCTTGCCGCTCGTTTGACTTGTGCCCACCTGACTGCATTCTCATGGAACGTTTTACACCCGTTGTAAATGGTCTGTCTCCACATTCCCTGATCGCAGGCCGGAGTTTCCCAGTCATTGTCTATTTTGCACCCTACTAGAGATTCTTTAATGCAGTCTTTGAATCGCTTTCTAGGCTTGTGCTGTGGCCGAGTGCCCTGTAGCAATTCACCATACAGCATCTGCTTTGGGATTCTGTTATCCTCTAGGCGTATCACATGGCCTGTCCAGTGAAGTCTGTGACGATGAATCAGTGCTTCGATGCTGACAGAGTTAGCACTTTCAAGCACAACTGTGTCAGGTGTATATGATGACCAGTGAATTCCAAGAATTGACCTTAGGCAGCGTTGGTGAAATTCAAGAACATCAAAGTGTCTTCAGTACATGACCCAGGTTTCGCAAGAGTACAACAGGCAAGTTAGAATACATGCGTTATAGACAGACATCTTGGTGACCTTTCTCAACCCCCACTGATTCCATACCCAGTCCTTAAGAGCAGCAAAAGCCTCGGTTGCTTTCTTGGCATGACTTGATATTTTGTCATTGAGCATACAGTGGCGATTGATGGTGCTGCCAAGATACGTGAACTTCTCAACCACCTGCAGTCTGCAGCAATCCACAGAAATTGAAGGTTCAATATAGGGTTGGCCTGGAGCTGGTTGAAACATGACGACTGTTTTATCAAGGCTGATGGTAAGATATCCATGAGAGTCTGCATTTCCTGCTTGCTATGAGAGACCAGGTCACAGTCATCAGCGTAAAGATGATCACGAACCATAGTTTGAAAGGTTTTTGTTCTGGCAGCAAAACGACGAATATTAAACAGTCTGCCAGACGTACAGTACCGGATGTGGATGCCATGTGGACAGTCCTCAAACACGTGGAGAAGTACAACAGAGAAAAAGATGGAGAACAAGGTAGGGGCTACTAGGTCACCTTGCTTCACACCAGTCCCAACCTTAAATGGTTCAGAAAGTAAACTGTCAGCATTGACGGACACTTCCATATCGTCGTGGAAGGACTGAAGTACGTCAACGAAATGGTTAGGACAACCAAGTCACTTTAGAATTTCCCCACATTAAGTCTCTGTTGACCATATCGAAAGCTTTCGTCAGATCTACAAAGACCTGGAAAAAGTCCCTGATGCTGCTCATATAGCTTCTCTTGCATCTGACGAACTGTGAATATCATGTCCATAGTCCCTCTGTTAGGACGAAAGCCACACTGAGACTCTAGTAAAATGGTTTCCACAATGTGAGTGTTAAGTCATAACAATATAATTCCTACCAGGATCTTTCCTGCACAGGACAACAAAAAGTTATACCATGATAATGCCCGCATAGCTCCTTTGTCCCTTTCCCCTTATACAGAGGTATGAGGATGGCATCTTTCCAGTCCTTAGGGACATTACCTTCATTCCAGATGTTCACTATGATTGAATGCATAACTTCGGACACGTGGTCTTCACCATAACGGAAGATTTCCGCAGAAATGCCATCTTTTCCTGCTGCCTTTCCCATGTTCAGCTTACTGATGGCTGTTTTGACTTCCTTTAAAAGTAGGGGAGTCATTCATTGCCTCGACAACAGGCCATTGCTCTAAGTTGTCAAGGGCAGTTAGATCTACTTGGCTATCCCTATTCAGCAAGTCTGAGAAGTATTGTTTCCAACACTTCAAGAATTCAACCATGCTAGTGAGAAGGTCATTGCAGTTTTTTGATCTCCGTGGGGTTACTGTTGCTATTTTAGGGCCAAAGGCTTTCTTCATCAGATTATACAGCTCCTTGCTATTCCCACTATCTGCTGCTGCTTGCATTTCTGCAGCTATGCCCGACCACCAGTTGTCTTCCATCTCCCGTAATCTGCGTTGCGCACGGGATTTGGCCTCCTTGAACTGTTGGTTCAGCTGTTCTTGCAATGCTACAGGAAGGTCCTTCTGAAGTATCCGTTCATGAATCTTGTTTTTAAATCAGCCAGGATTTTTCTAATTGCCTGGTCATTTTCATTAAACCAATCACGGTTCGTGGCTGATACTAGACCAACAGTGTCTTTTGCGGCAGTGTAGATCTGATTGCGAACTGCTTCCCACGAACTTGAGTTGACTGCAGCTGATAGACGGTTTTTTAGAGCTTCCTGGGTAACAGGATCATGCAATTTTGCCACATCTAGATATTTTGGTAGTTTTATAGTCCTTCGATTCCTAGCAGGAGGCTTTATAACCAATCACATTTTGGATCATACAAGTGCGTGGTCTGTCCAACAGTCTGCACCTTTTAGGGATTTTACATTGTGGACATCCTGCATGTCACGTTGGCGAACTATGACATTAGTCTAGCAGACGCCATTGCCGAGACCTTGGATGCATCCAGATTGTCACATGATCGCCTGTGTGTTGAAATTGGGTGCTCGCAATGTGCAACTTAAACTCTGAGAAGAAGTTGCCCATTTCCATTCATTTTCCCCGTTCCAAATCTACCAAGGCAGCTCCACGTCTCCCAGGTCACAACCAACCCTGGCATGGAAATCGCCTAACAAGATGATTTCAATCAGTCCCGGGAACAGAGTTAAGAAGGTTACGGAGTTCTTCATAGAAGGCTACCTTATCAACTACATCCGAAACAAGTGTTGGGGCATACACGCTGATGATTGTAGCATAGCGACCTCCATGGAGATGTAAACGAAGGGTGATTAGCCTATCGCTGATGCCACAAGGTAACTCAGCCAAGCCAGACACCAGATTACCGTGAATTGCAAACCCAACACCTGCCTCCCTATGGTCTTCAGCTTTCCTTCCCTTCCAGAAAAAACAAACCCTCCACCCTGCTCTTCGAGTCGGCCGTCGTCAGGGAGACGCGTCTCAGACAGGGCCGTGATATCAACACCATAGCGACTGAGTTCTCTGGCTACAAGAGCTGTACGCCTAGCAGGAGATGAAGCAGTCTGACTGTCAGAGTGTTCTTACATTCCAGCAAGTGATGTTAAGTTTGATTTTTCTTTTATCCATATGATTTCAAGCGCTTGGAAGGACGTCCGCCAGCCGCACTACACAGGTCAGACTAAGTGAGACAGGCTGTGTTTAGGTCATCTTTTCTAGACCCTTCCAGATACCTGGTGAGCAGTGCTCTCCTAAAAAGGGCTGCTCAGACACCTTTGGAAGCAACCAAATGCCACCTCTGCCTCATGAAGGTGAACAAGCGACTTTATATCTACCAAAGGCCACCATGTGTGCAGGTCAGCAGCTACGTACTGCCAGTCCGTCAGACCTGTACGCGTCGCCACATCACCATCGCCACTGGACTTCTAACGCATACAGACAGAAAATGTTGCATGTCAGCAATGCCCATGCTTGGATTTAAGTCACATACAGCTTGCACAACACTGCAGTGACTCTGACTAACAAAGCTAAAAAACCCAGAGACAAGCAGATGCGAGATGTCCGGATTAGCAATGAGAGCAGGATTTATATCAGAGTTTTCCTTCTCCTAGAAAACTGCCAAAAGGCTAAGTGAGGTGTTGCCCTCAGTGGGCTAACCATGCATCTGGATACCAACCCTGGTATTTCTACATCCTCGCTCGTTAGGCTTAAAATTGCATGTTGGCTGTTGGTTCATGAGGAGCGCATCTGCCCTTTGTCAGGTCTTGTTTTTAATCCTGCAGATGACCGACAGATGGCCTGCAGATGGCCAACCACCAGTCCATGCGACAGGTTGTACTGGGTTACCAGTAGCAAAGACAGCAGTACTGACTCTGACCATACATACATACATACATACATACATACATACATACATACATACATACATACATGTACGTATGTGTGATCATGCTAAGGCTATCATGCTAAATGCAGTTACATGATGATCAGCGTGGCAAATTAAAAATAAGTTAAAACATTAATAAACATTTAGTAAAAAGTATCATGCATGATCAACAGACAAATATGAAAAGATATAAATACCTGGTAATCTGTAATTTGACAGCTTTAATTTCAACAGTTCTGTGCGTTTCTTTCCCTGCACATGATCGACCGAGCATGTTCTTCCTCCCAATCTGTATTTTGCATGCTGATGGCATAACGTGCAGTACGCCTTGCCTGGTTCCTTGATCTTTTGGATGTGTTCATAAAGATATTCGTTTCCGACTTTAAATTCCAGCCACCGCCAATTCCACGGATTCTTGATACCATTTTCCTCGTCTACTTTTTTCACACTGTCATTATTGCCATCTTCCATCTGTACAATGTCTCTCCACGACACAGACATACCGGATAAATCTTATCACTTAATCGCAAACTATATCGTCAACACGTGTTTGAAAAGAGTAACCCGAAAATGGTAAGAAAGACACAGCGTGGTGTCATAAAAAACTTGTACGATGTCGTAAAATACAGAGACACCTGGCATTAGATTCCCCCCATCCAGTAAACAATGTACTCGTCGGTGATTACAGTCCCCAACCACTAGCAGAGTACCCCCACCCCCTACATTTTTTCTGCAAAAATACACGATTTACAAAAATGGAATTTTTGCGATCAAATCCGCAGAATTCCACAAATTTTTCACAGCCCTGGTATTTATTCCACTTGAAAAGTGTACGGCAAACCAGCTACCGGATTTGGGACATGACAACATCCTGAACTATAGACCCCTTTCACATGACGTCACCGCGCCGCGAGATTTTGTTAGGCGCCATATTGGAAGACCAAGTACATGCACTCACAATATAAAACAAAGTACGAGCGAGAGTAAAGTGACACGATGGATGATAATTCTGGTTATGTGAGTACATTACCAGCTGCAGAAAGGGCACGGTATGTGGAGAAACTGGCTGTGATTGATGGGTTTGACCCATATGATAAGACTCGGGGCAAGGGAGAATGGAAACATAAGGAGGACCTGACACCAATTCTGCCATCTGTTTGCTACCCAGACATTGTAAACTATTTGTTGTTTGCACCCAGTGCCTACACTCAGTGTTCGAACTATGCCGATATTTTCGGGGGGTCCCTTTTTTCTCTTGGGGGTGTGTGTGCTTGCGCTTGTCTCAGAGGGCGGATCTCCAAACACATGAGAAGCCTATCTTACGCACATATCACGCGGACTCCACACCTCCACACACGCATCGCGTCTGAAGTCATAACTCATCAGGGGAAATCGTGTCCGCATTGGCATGTTCAAAAAACAACCTCGCGTCAACAATGATACCACACGCAAGAAAAAAAAAAAAAAAAAGTCAGGCTACTCAACAACCAACCTGGCAGCAGCGAGCAAGCCCCAAACCATCCTAAATTATTATTATTATTAAATTGTAGAAGTCTGGGAGGCTTGCTCCTCATACAGTTATCAACTTGGGGCCACTTTAGCATGTTTTAAATCTGAATTTATTGCGTTTGCTTACCTCAAAGTGTCCGCAGATCATGCACAGACTTATCCATTATAGCCACAGTTTTTTGCCAAGTCTCACACAGGTTTCTTTCAAGTCTACTGTTGGGCCAATAAATCATAAATAAAACAGCTCAGATTTGTTTGTTTAAGTCGTTTGCCACTCCACTTTATTCTCGTGGGTTCACATACCGCTGCCGTTAATTCCCCCTAATCACGAGTTTGTTGGTCTTCCAAAATGGCGCAGGGTCTGTTTACTTCCGGTTTCGGGTGACGTCAGTGAAAGGGGTCTATTTAGTATTTGGCTTCAAACTTGAAAAAAATTTGTGGCCCACTAGATGGCACTTCGCTGCCCACTAATGGGCCGCGGCCCAGTGGTTGAGAAATGTTGATTTAGAGTAGCCAATTAGCATATCTAACTGCATATCTTTGGATTGTGGAGGAAACCCTTGCAGACATGGGGAGAACATGCAAACCACACAAAAGGGCTCCCTCATTGGCTGTGAGGTTCGAACCTGGAACCTTCTTCCTTTGAGGCAACAGCATGACCCACTACACCACCATACCACCCACTGGGCTCATATTCTGGTTCAAATAGCTACACAGTTGAATTGCTTTTCATTCAGGCACAGTTTCCATGTTTGCACGGCAAAACAGTCGATGGCTCGGTGTTACTAAGGCAAACGATGTACTAGCGCACAAGCAACTTCAGAAGCGGATAGCCGGTTTCAGTGCAAGGGCCGCACCCAGGTAAGCCTATTTTTTTTTAAAGCAGTATCGCAACTTTTAAGATGGATAAATTATGAAGTTTTACTTTTAATGAAAACATGCGAGGCTACATAAGGGTGTTTGCTGATCATGGCAAGTAGAGTTCATTTTTTGGGTTTTATCTGGCTTTAAATACATCAATTGAGGCCCAATACCAATCAAAAATGATTCATTCTAGAGCTCTAAATATTGTTTACTGTGCAATCTAGGCTTCATACTCGATACATAGAAGATGGCCAGGTCTCATTTGGTTCATAAACCATGAAAGTTTCTACAGCATAGAATAGGACGCATCAGGTTCTTCTTTTCCATGAGGATGTGTGTATATTTACGCACACTTCTGATTACTGGTCTAAAAGTGTAATCATGGGGAAATCGATTATGACAAGTTGTCAATCAGACCATGCCAGATTAATTACTGATTTCAATGCAGGTGATACTTATGAAATCTCATATCATCTCTAGCCACTTTATCCTTCTACAGGGCCGCAGGCAAGCTGGATCCTATCCCAGCTGACTACGGGCGAAAGGCGGGGTATACCCTGGACAAGTCGCCAGGTCATCACAGGGCTGACACATAGACACAGACAACCATTCACACTCACATTCACACCTACGCTCAATTTAGAGTCACCAGTTAACCTAACCTGCATGTCTTTGGACTGTGGGGGAAACCGGAGCACCCGGAGGAAACCCACGCGGACACGGGGAGAACATGCAAACTCCACACAGAAAGGCCCTCGCCGGCCCCGGGGCTCGAACCCAGAACCTTCTTGCTGCGAGGCGATACTTATGAAATGTAAAGTAAAATCATTGGGCACATCTAAAAATTGACCAATATTATGCCTTGATTAAAGATTTGAGACACACAGATTTGTGTAGGGAGGAACGATGTTTGTTCTAAGCTTTCTCACCGCTGGCACATTACAATGAGAATTTATCTGGCATTCCCCAAACAACTATGAGCCAAATCTCTCTCTATATCAGATGGCTCGTAAACACTGTGGTCTTTTTGAAAGTGCCCCACTCTCTGCGATCTTCTGCCATCCTTGACGCCTCTGCCAGGCTTGTGTGTCCACCTAGTGATGTCTCGTTGCCATGTTTGTGGGGGTATGCCTCTTCGTCTCTTTCCAGGTGCTTTTCCTTGGATGAAGACTTTCTCTAGTCCTTCATGTCGGACGGCATGGCCAAAAAACCCCATCTTTCTTTTCACAATTTGTTCTCGGAGCATCATCTTGGTATTCAACGTTTCTAGAACCCAAACACTGGTTCGATGTTCTCTCCATAAGGTTCTAAGCAAGCGCCTGTATGCCCATATCTCAAATGCATCGACCTTCTTCTCAATTTGCTTGGCCATTGCCCATGATTCACATCCATAGGTGGCAATAGCAAATGCGGTTGCTCTGATAATTTTGAGCTTTAAGTTGTTACTGATTGCTTGGCTCTTCCAGATGGTACACAGGCTTTGAATTTTATTCTTCGTAATGGCAAGCCTTCTAATTGCTTCCTGCTTACACCTTTACCTCGGGGTTAATACTTGAGCCCAGGTAAACAAATTCTTCCATTTCTTCTAATGTAACTCCAAAGTTGATGTTGGCTCTGCCATTTCTGTTTGGGTCGATTACCATCATCTTAAGGGGTGTTCACATGGCACATATTTGCATCGATGCTGCACCGATGTATTTTGTTGCGATATATCTTACACCGGTGTAAATTTTCTGGAGCGTTTACATGTCACAAACCTGCTTACTAGAGAGAAGCGTGTTAGCACCGGTGCAGCCCCACTTGCGTTCACACGGCAGTTTTTGTGACCGTGCTATACAATAGTAATAATGCGGAAATGAAATATGCGCATGCGTGAAAATGTACTTCCTTTTCCCGGTTGTCATGGCATCACCAAGCACCGGGAAAACAACATGGATGAAGACACCAGTGTTGCCAGATAATGCTGACGTTTTCCAGCCCAAAATATGTTCAAATCCGCCAAAATGCACTTAAAACCACCCAATCTGGCAACACTGGAAGACACGCAGTTCTGTTGTTGTTGATATTCGCCATTTTGGAAACGCAAAATACCAGGATGCAAATTATGCAATGCCCGTATGTAATCAACTCTCCTCACGCGTAGCGAGTCTACCCCGTAGCGTTCAGACGTCCCATTTTATATCGGTGCTGCCCCGCAAACTAGCATTTACTCCGGAGTAAATTTCTTAAACCACCTCCCGAGCAGGGTTAGATTTGCACCGGTTTAAGCAGCTTTCAGGGGCTACACCGCTATAACTTTGTACCGTGTGAACGCTCTACCGGGGCAGCCCCGGTGCTACACCGGGGTAAAAGTTGCCTTGTGAACACCCCTATATGGCCCTTTTCCACTACCCTTTTTCAGCTCACTTCAGCCCGACACGGCTCGCGTTTCGACTACCAAAAAACAGCACGACTCAGCTCGCTTCAGCCCTGCTTAGCCCCTAAAACTCGCACCGTTTTGGAGTGGGGCTGAAGCGAGCCAAACCGAGCCGAGTGAGGCTGGGGGCGTGAGCAGACACTCCCCTGTGCACTGATTGGTGAGGAGGAGTGTCCTCACACGCCCACACACGCCCCGCGAGCACGCTGGGATCTGTAAACACCGCAAACCCGGAAGAAGAAGAATTACGAGAATTTCTGAAGCCTTATGCGCCTCGCCTCATCTATACGCTCTTGCCAGTATCTGTTGGCGTTGTCGGTGACAACAAGCCACAGCACCAAGACCAGCAACACTAACGACTCCATGTCCATGTTTATTGTTTACTATCCGGGTCGTGAGACTACCGCTTAAAAGCTCACTGATGTCACTGTTTGCGCTGCTTAACGACATCACGTGACGTCCACCCACTTTCGCTAACTCCACCCAATGTGTCCACCCACTTCCAGCCAGCACGGTTCAGCGCGGTTGAAGTCGAAATGCAACTCCAACAGCCCCACTCAGCTCGACTCAGCACGGCACGGCTCAGCCGCGTTTGTAGTGGAAAAGCGGCAATAGTCTGTCTGGTGTTTAAGAGCAGGCCTTTCTCTTCACTAATTTATGAGCTAAATAAATCACTCATATCTCTAATGCTGAAATGCATCACATTTCTGAATAAAACAGCCAAAAAGACTACAATAGTGAGGGATTTTCACACCAATGCACATTTTTTCAAATCTAACTTGGGCAGTTGAATGCACACAAAGAGAAACCAGTCCTACATCCTGTTACAGGATCTGTACTTCGTTCCTGGTGAAGATGAGATCTTTTTAAATGGAAGTTGTTTAACATGTATGGCAACATAGGGGTGTTTCTTTAAGCAAATGAGTGCTTTGCACAAGCAGAGCAATTTAGAACGTGTAACGTTTACCAACACCCATTAAATACACAAGTACTGCTGCGTATACGGTACTGGTGTTAGAAATGCCATTTGTTGAGCATAACCTTTAGAACTTTACACACATTTTGATAAACGAAACCCCTGATCTTCATTTTCGCACTGGAGATCATTAAACAAAGTTTATTTGAAAAAGACAAGCTTATTAGCCCCATGACAAAAATGCAGTAAATTTGACTGAGCATGTCAAAGGCCACATTACAGTTTCAGTTTAACTCTTAATACAGCACACAACTGCTTTATGTTTAAATTAGGGCTATCGAAGTTAACACGATAATGCGTAAACGCAAATTTCTTTTAACGGCACTTTTTTTTTTTTTGGACGCACGATTAACACATGTACATTCTGTGCCCCTTCCCATGTAGTTTGGGAAATCAGGAAGTGACATACCACAAGCGAGCGATGTCATGAGTAGCTGGTTGATGCAAGCTGTGATAAAGTGCACTTATTCAAATTCAAACAAACCCTATTTGTCCCCTAGGGACAATTTAAAGGCGCACAGAGTAGTACAGTTAGACACAATGATAATAAAAAATATATATTAAACGTAAAAATTGACAGTGTGCAAGGTGGCAGTATGAGGATAAATAACTACAGTGGTACAATATGTATAAATATGATAAAAAAGAAAAAAAAAAAAAGAAAAAAGAGTATACACACAACAATATCGTGTGGTGCAGTTTGCTTATGAGGTACTTATGTACAGAATCAACTGATATTGTTGCATTCTGACTGTTTACATAAAATGTGTGTATATTTGATACGCTTTTGATGGTCCAGAGGGGAGAAAAGATGATGTGTGAAAGCATATACCTCACTTTTGTTTATAAATGCCTTCAGACCTCAAGAATGGCATAAGAATAGTTTTAAGCGTTCATATAAATCTAATCGTAAAAATTACTATATTAAAGTGATTCATATAGGTAGCGGTCTGAGTGAATGCCCTTGATGTCTGTAACGTCACAGCAGGAAGTCTATCGGTCTCATCACCATTTCCACTATACTAAGAAACAGAGCTGACTGCAACTCCGATCCTCCATTTTGAGCTAATTTATCGCCATGCCACGTAGATGTGCTGCTGGCGGGTGCAGCAACATGACAGAAGGTGGATTTACGTTGCATTCATGGCCCAAAAATGTTCAAACTGCAAAGATTTGGATGCGTTTTGCGAGAAGTTCATGGGCACACTGGGCGCCTATGAAGCGGTCTCTCCTCTGCTCTGCACATTTTACTGAAGACTCGTACGAAACCTCTGATCTGTTGCAGTGTTGGCTATAAGCCTGTATTGAAAGAGGGTGCAGTACCAACAACTAAATAAAACTACAAAAAAAGTATTTTTATTTTAAAGGAAAGTGAGTTCAGTTGCACCAGTCCTCCCGGAGTGAGCCGAGGGTTGTTGCTAAAACCCAGGACGGAATGGGACGTGACATATCGCTCGGGCAGTGACCTCCCTGTGGTGGTTGCTCAAACCGGTGACATCCCGTTCCGTTCCAGGTTTTAGTAATTGCCTGAGCAGAGCAGTAATGGCGGAGTACTCAGTAATGGAGAGAATGGAGAAAGAGTGGACCAGCCGTCTGATTTCTAAACTGGATATTGCTGCCATCTCTCCCTTACGTGGAAGAAGCGAATAAACGGAGAACTGAACAAACAACTGAAAGTCAGATTGTTTCAAAACAAAATCGGCCACAAGGTCGGCCGTCAAGAAGCGAGAACACAGACGGGTAAGCTCCGACTCTCGTTTGGATAAAAAAAACAACACGTTGTTTACCTGCATTTAGATTAATACATGTAACTTGTATTGTGTGTTTAAGTTACCGGTATAAGATTATTTAATTTGCTTCAGAATGCGATTGTCTCAGTTCGTCTGATTATTTAATTAGCCTTTTACGTTTTATCAGTGAAAATGCATGCATGTACATGTATGTTGCATAAGTTATAACACCCATCCTGTTTTAATGAGAGTCAACCCACAATCAGTGAAGTCAAATCAGTCTTAGTTGAGCAAGTCGGTAACGGGATTTCATACTTTCACCATAAAGTTTTATTTATATGACTTTGGTCGATAGCTGTAAAAGGCCTCGGCCTTAAAACCGGTTCCCGCTGTGACGTCACGCACTCAGGGCTGGCTGGGTCAGCGGGGCAGCGCGAATGCCAACTTTGTGGTTGATTTAAACTCTCAAAAATATATTTTTTTAATTCCCATTTATGCAGCATACAAGAGTCAAGGATGGAGATACTATCCACTCAGAAATTTATTTAAAAATAAAAGTTCTGCGCATCTCCTTTAATGTCCAGGTGTGTGTGTGTGTGTGTGTGTGTGTGTGTGTGTGTGTGTGTGTGTGTGTGTAAGCACAAAGGCTGCACATGAGTGAGAGAGAAACGTGTGAGTGATGTAAAAGTGTTTATAAATGCAGTTTTTGCTCCTGAGTGTACTGTATATTTACCAGTGAGTTTTTGCATTTTATTGGAAAAGATCTTTATGAGCTGTATGACTTAACAAATGGATTTATTGGGTTTTGTATTTTTATTTTCTTTGCTTAAACATGGCCACAACTGTTGTCCAGAGTCCACACCACCGAGTTGTTTAGTTTATTTTATTGTATAGTTTGAGGCTGGAAGTTAAAGGAACAGTCCACCGTAATTCCATAATGAAATATGTTCTTATCTGAATTGAGACGAGCTGCTCCGTACCTCTCCGAGCTTTGCGCGACCTCCCAGTCAGTCAGACGCAGTCAGACGCGCTGTCACTCCTGTTAGCAATGTAGCTAGGCTCAGCATGGCCAATGGTATTTTTTGGGGCTGTAGTTAGATGCGACCAAACTCTTCCACGTTTTTCCTGTTTACATAGGTTTATATGACCAGTGACATGAAACAAGTTCAGTTACACAAATTGAAACGTGGCGATTTTCTATGCTATGGAAAGTCCGCACTATAATGACAGGCATACTAACACCTTCTGCGCATTTCGGCAGCACATTGATATCTGAGCTCCGTATCAATGCGCTGCCGAAGCGCGCAGAAGGTGTTAGTACGCCTGTCATTATAGTGCGGACTTTCCATAGCATAGAAAATCGCCACGTTTCAATTTGTGTAACTGAACTTGTTTCATATCACTGGTCATATAAACCTATGTAAACAGGAAAAACGCGGAAGAGTTTGGTCGCATCTAACTACAGCCCCAAAAAATACCACTGGCCATGCTGAGCCTAGCTACATTGCTAACAGGAGTGACAGCGCGTCTGACTGCGTCTGACTGACTGGGAGGTCGCGCAAATCTCGGAGAGGTACGGAGCAGCTCGTCTCAATTCAGATAAGAGCATATTTCATTATGGAAGTACGGTGGACTGTTCCTTTAAGGACAGAACTAGAGGAAAATACTGCATTGTTTTGTTCACACTGAATTGTGCGAAACCCTCAAAATTATAAAGTTAACACTGCTTTATTTTATTTTTAAATGCAGTGGGGGAATAAAATACCCACAAAAATCATTTTTGCTGTGTCCAGCCTTATCCTTCCTGACCTGGCCACGTACATTTGCATAAAGGAAGCAGATTTGTCCACGCCCACTCTACAAAAACATGAAAAATATCCCTTTAAGGTACATTTGGAACAGATTTATTAAAAAAAAAAAATTAACCGTGAGTTAACTTCGGACAATAATGCGATTAAATCCAGGGTGTTCCAAAAAAAAAAAAAAAAAAAATTGATATAATTTCACAATCTAGTAACTTTGCAACTTCTTGTTCAATTGACCTCAAATTTTAACAGCATGTGTGGAAACAGGTCCAATTTTTATGTTTCTTTTTTGTTTGTATTTTTTTAGGTATAGAAATGCCATTCACTGGAAAAGAAAAGGCGTTTTGTGTGTTACAGTACACTCGAACACAGTCGAACAAGACTGTACAGAGTGCATTTATGAGAGAGTTCTCTAAAAATGCACCGACTGCAATGCAGATTTGGACACGGCACAAAAAGTTCCAAGAGGAAAAGTGTGCGCGCGCGCGCCGTGTCTCAGACGTGACGCATATTGAAAATTTGTGAAATCGTTCATGGAATCCACATAACTTTTTGAATTTCTCATTCAATTTTTGAGAAATAAATCCTACGTCGCTCAACATTAAGCCTGTTCAGTTTCATTTGCCTGGGCTATGTGGTTTCTGGGATATTTACATTTCAATTATTATATTTTTTGAAACGCCCTGCATTTTAATCGATTGACAGCCCTCGTTTAAATGAATGAAAACAAAGAATAAAGCCAGACTACACATTCATTAGTGAAACAGTCTTTTCAAGGATAAAAACAAATCTCCTGTATATACCACCTCCACAAACCTCAAATATCAGGATTTCAATTCTGCCCCTAACTATCAGAACGACCAAAAAGCACATTTTTAGTAAACTTAGGCCCACACCAATTTAATTAGTTGGTTCTCGGATTTTTTCAGGAAAAATATGAAGCAAGCGTGCGAAAAAAAAAAAAAAAATGCTCTGATGGTAAAATTAGCGGTGGAAATAGAGGACTTTCATAATAGAGAAACAAAAAGACAATACATTATTCTTACACATTTCATATGGCTCTTTTAATAGCTTATCTTATTTCCACTCGTATGCATTAAGGGCTAGCTCTGGCTGTACGTCTTATCAGGCAAACCAGTAAACAGATAGGCTAAATAAACGATTGAATTACAGTCAATTGAACATCTACAATGCACTGAAAAAAAAGATCTGACCAGGAGTAGGCTACTTCTGATCGCTAAATACTTCGAATGATTTTTTGTTTGGGGCGGCACGGTGGTGTAGTGGTTAGCGCTGTCGCCTCACAGCAAGAAGGTCCTGGGTTCGAGCCCCGTGGCCGGCGAGGGCCTTTCTGTGTGGAGTTTGCATGTTCTCCCCGTGCCTGCGTGGGTTTCCTCCGGGTGCTCCGGTTTCCCCCACAGTCCAAAGACATGCAGGTTAGGTTAACTGGTGACTCTAAATTGACCGTAGGTGTGAATGTGAGTGTGAATGGTTGTCTGTGTCTATGTGTCAGCCCTGTGATGACCTGGCGACTTGTCCAGGGTGTACCCCGCCTTTCGCCCGTAGTCAGCTGGGATAGGCTCCAGCTTGCCTGCGACCCTGTAGAACAGGATAAAGCGGCTAGAGATAATGAGATGAGATTTTTTGTTTGCCCCTCACATCAATCAATGAAATATATAAATCAAACCCACCTCTGCAGAGTTGTTGTAGTCCGAGTTAGCACGTCGCAGGGTAACAAGCTCACGGCATCTTGAGTACAACTGTGCAAAGTTTTCCCCCTCTTGAATTTCGACACACCTGTCAAAGATTTTACGCTTCCGTTCGCTGAATATCCTAACAATCACAAACGAGGCTTTGCAGGATTCCCCTCCACAGCCATGTTTCTTCCACAAGTCTTTATCTAAAGTGAAAGGGGCGATTTGATTGGTTTTCGACGTCACGTGACCTCAACCTGCAGTCGATTTCGATTTTATTTTTTTTCCCATTTTGCATTTTCTTCAAGCGGTGATTCTGAGAACCAACTAATCGAATTGGTGTGGCCTTAGGCCATAAGTGGTCTTAAAGTCTACTGCCATCATCACACCTCTGATGTTTCTCATGATGAGAGAAGCTTGTAGATATTCCTGTAATGCTTTACTATCATTAGACCCATTAGTAACACACCGTACTTTACTCTAGGGCTGTTGAGTTATAACTTGGGTAAGGAATAAAGCACTGGGTGGTGTGCTGCTGTCGGAAAATAATCAGCGATGAAGGGGTGTGATGCGACTCGACTCAACCCAGCACAGGGTTAAAAGGGGATTAACTGTCCTGTATCAACATTACCAGAACTTATTAGGTTTAGATTTTGAGAAGCATCCACCATACTAGTCCCCGTGTTAGATGTTACTATGGAAACAGTGATGTATTAATATAATTAATACATAATAGAAACCTGTGTTTTGCCTTGCAGCTGGAACTATCTGACCAATCAGATTCAAGAATTCACCAGCGCTGTGGCATTTATGCATATAGCTGTCCAAAAAAAAAATAATAATCTACTTGCACTATTCTATAGTATGCTGTACATCACTGACTACTGTATTAAACTGAGAAATAATACAGTGCCTTGCAAAAGTATTCATCCCCCTTCGTGTTTGTCCTGTTTTGTCGCATTACAAGCTGGAATTAAAATGGATTTTTGGAGGGTTAGCACCATTTGATTTACGCAACATGGCTACAACTTTAAAGCTGCATGTTTTATTGTGACAAAAACAATAAGATGGGAAAAAAAAAAAAAAGAAATCTGGAGTGTGCATAGGTATTCACACCCCCCCCCAAAGTCAATACTTTGTAGAGCCACCTTTTGCTGCAATTACAGCTGCAAGTCTCTTGGGGTATGTCTCTATTAGCTTAGCACATCTAGCCACTGGGATTTTTGCCCATTCTTCAAGGCAAAACTGCTCCTACTCCTTCAAGTTAGATAGGTTGTGTTGGTGTACAGCAATCTTCAAGTTATCCCACAGATTCTCAATTGGATTGAGGTCTGGGCTTTGATTAGGCCATTCCAAGACATTTAAATGTTTCCCTTTAAACCACTCCAGTGTAGCTTTAGCAGTATGTTTAGGGTCATTGTCCTGCTGGAACATGAACCTTCATCCCAGTCTCAAACCTCTGGCTGACTCAAACAGGTTTTCCTCCAGAATTGCCCTGTATTTAGTGCCATCCATCTTTCCTTCAGTCCTGACCAGCTTTCCTGTCCCTGCCGATGAAAAACATCCCCACAGCATGATGCTGCCACCACCATGCTTCATTGTAGGAATGGTGTTGGGTTTGTGCCACACATGGTATTTCCCATGATGGCCAAAAAGTTCAATTTTAGACTCATTTGACCAGAGAATCTTCTTCCATGTGTTTGGAGTGTGCGCCACATGCTGTTGGGCAAACGCAATTTTTTTTTTTTTTTAAGCAATGACTTTTCTGACCACTCTTCCATAAAGCCCCACTTTGAGGAGTGTAAAGCTTAAAGTGGTCCTCTGGACAGATACTCCCATCTCCGCTGTGGCTCTCTGCAGCTCATTCAGCATCATCTTTGGTGTCTTTGTTGCATCTCTGATTAATGCCCTCCTTGCCCGCTCTGTGAGTTTTGGTGGGCGGCTTTCTCGTCAGGTTTGTAGTGGTGCCATGTTCTTTCCATTTTGCTATAATGGATTTAATGGTGCTCTGTGGGATATTCAAAGTTTGGGATTTTTTTTTTTTATAACCCAACCCTGATCTCCACAACTTTGTCTCTGACCTGTTTGGAGGCTCCTTGGTTCTCATGTTGCTTGCTTAGTAGCGTTGCAGAGTCAGAGTCCTTCCAGAACAGGTTGATTTATACAGACATCATGTGACACTGATTGCACACAGGTGGATCTTAATCAACTAATTATGTGACTTGTGAAGTGAATTGGTTGGACCAGCTCTTATTTAGGGGTTTCATACTTATGCGCACTCCAGATTTCTATTTCTCTCATCTCATTATCTCTAGCCGCTTTATCCTTCTACAGGGTCGCAGGCAAGCTGGAGCCTATCCCAGCTGACTACGGGTGAAAGGCGGGGTACACCCTGGACAAGTCGCCAGGTCATCACAGGGCTGACACATAGACACAGACAACCATTCACACTCACATTCACACCTACGGTCAATTTAGAGTCACCAGTTAACCTAACCTGCATGTCTTTGGACTGTGGGGGAAACCGGAGCACCCGGAGGAAACCCACGCGGACACGGGGAGAACATGCAAACTCCACACAGAAAGGCCCTCGCCGGCCCCGGGGCTCGAACCCAGGACCTTCTTGCTGTGAGGCGACAGCGCTAACCACTACACCACCGTGCCGCCCAGATTTCTATTTATTCATCTTAATTATTGCTTGTCTCACAATTAAAAAAAAAAAAAAAAATGCACCTTTAAAACGGTAGGCATGTTGTGTAAATCAAATGGTGTTAACCCTCCAAAAATCCATTTTAATTCCAGCTTGTAATGTGACAACAGGACAAACACCAAGGGGGATGAATACTTTTGCAAGACACTGTATGCGTAGCTAGCCAACATCAGGCAGCACTAAATGTAACTCCACACGATTTATATGTTTATTCATAATTTCTAACATAAAACAAACCAGTTAGCATTTGAAAATATTCGACAAACAGTCTAGATTAGATCACAGGAGCAAATTTTCAGTATTAGGTTCATACTATGCGATGTATTCAAGCACAAAGTTCTTGCAAATTCAACTTATATTAAGCATGATGCAAAAATCTAAGAAAACTGTAGTTTTTCTGTTGAAGCCTGTTTCTTCAGGGCGTTGACCATCTTACCTTAGAGTCCAGTTTCTGTTTCACAAAGGCTCCGTTAGCAGCAGTTAGGACGTCGTTCATCAAGATGAATATATAGCCCTGTAGGTCAAAGGACAGGTCGGCACTGGACAAAACAGAAGCGGGACACAAGCACATACACAGGCATTAATTAAAACGTCAGAGCCACAGCTGAGTATTTTCCGACCATCAAAATCGTGGCGACATGGTATGAAAACCCTTTTGGTACTACAATTGTCTGCAGAGTGAAAAATGCTACAAGTAGCTAATAAAACTCAAATGAGACAAACATTAATTCGGCAATGATGATGTACTGGAATGGCACCATCATCCATCCATCCATCCATTATCAGTAACCGCTTATCCTACGCAGGGTCGCAGGCAAGCTGGAGCCTATCCCAGCTGACTGTGGGCGAGAGGCAGGGTACACCCTGGACAAGTCGCCAGGTCATCACAGGGCTGACACATAGACAACCATTCACACTCACATTCACACCTACGGTCAATTTAGAGTCACCAGTTAACCTAACCTGCATGTCTTTGGACTGTGGGGGAAACCGGAGCACCCGGAGGAAACCCACGCGGACACGGGGAGAACATGCAAACTCCATACAGAAAGGCCCACATCAGCCGCTGGGCTCGAACCCAAAACCTTCTTGCTGTAAGGCGACAGTGCTAACCACTACACCACCGATGGCACTATCATGTGCCTACTATCATGTTTTTATTTAATGGGAGATTATTATATAACAGTTATTTAATTCTGCTCCTACAGAATTAAAAAAAAAATTCTAATAAAGTTTTTATTCTACAGAAGCACAATAGAGAGCTTGCTTTGTTATGGTGTCACAGTTTGGTACACCAGCTGTAAAGGCAAGGCAAGGCAAAGCAAGGCAAGTTTATTTATATAGTGCATTTCATACACAGTGGCAGTTCAATGTGCTTTACAGAGGTAAAAGCAAAACAGTAAACAATAGACAATAAAATTACATAAAATAAAGAGGGAAGAAGAGAGAAAAAAGAATTAAACAATAACAGAAATACAATAATAAAATGAAGTAAAAGTTCAGTAAAAAACAGCAGAATAAAATAGAATAAAAGTTAAGTAAAGTTTAAAACATGCAGAGACTGTAAAAGTTAAGTAAAGTTTAAAACGTAAAGATGACGATATTTATCAGTTAGCAGAAAGCATCTGAGAACAGCTTGGTCTTTAGTCTAGATTTGAAGCTGCCAACAGCAGGAGCATTTTTGATGTCCTCTGGCAGTTGGTTCCATAGCTGTACTGCATAGTAGCTAAAAGCTGCTTCACCACACTTTGTTTTAACAACAGGTTTTACCAGTAAATTTTGCTGCTGCGATCTGGTAGATCTGATTGGGTTAGGCCGCTGCAACATATCAGAGAGGTAATCGGGCCCTGTACCATTTAGAGATTTGTACACCAGCAGCAATGCTTTAAAGTCAATTCCGTAGCTTACTGGAAGCCAGTGAAGGGACCTTAGAATTGGAGTAATGTGCTCTGTTCTTCTTCTTTTCCTTTCGATTACGTTCATTATGTCTTATATTAAATATAGTTAGTTTGTTTTTGTTTTTTTTTTCTCTTTTTTATCAGACATCTAATTTTTGGGTTTGTTTACCTGACATGTTTCGACGTACAACTTCCGTCTTCCTCAGAGTGTCACCGGATGTTAATTGGTGACGCATCTTTTATCAGCTGCTGTTTCTGAAGGCGTGGCCTTCCTGTCTGGTTTGACAGGTCGGTCACGCCTTATACTGTCTGTTCGTCCCCTGCAAGATGTGACTCCAGGTATGGGAGAGCATGTATGCTCCCTCATCCCGGTTGATGGTCCTCGGGCTTCGCTTACGGATCTCTATGGCCTCCCTGATCCAGCGCTGATGTTTGTTATCTTCTGTGCGGATGACTCTGGCATTCCCCCAGTCCATAATGTGGTTTTCCCTTTTACAGTGATCTGTTATAGCTGACTTATAATTTTCCTGTTGTGCCTTTTCTTTTATTGTTCGGGTTTGTCTTGTAGCTGTCTCCTTTTCGCACTCTTTCTTATGTTCATGTTTTCTTGTGTTGAAACTCCTTCCTGTCTCCCCAATATAAGTTTTATTGCATAATTTACATGGAATCTCATATATGGTGTTGCATCTGTTGTCCGGATGTATTCTATCTTTGGGATGCACCAGGATCTGACGGAGTGTTGTGTGTGGTTTGACAGGTGTGTTAACATTGTGTTTCCTCATTACTCTTTGAATGCGTTCAGTTATTCCCCTGATGTATGGTAATGTAACTACTCCCCTGTGTTCTTGTTTGTTAGTTTGTTTTTTCTCTTTCTTCTGTGTTTTGTTGTTCTTAACCTGTTCCGCCCCTTTGGATATTGCCCATTGTGGATATTGACATGCCTTCAGTGCGTGTTGTATATGTTGTTCCTCCTGTTCTTTGTCCTGTGGATCTGTAATTATTGCTGTGCGTTCATGTAATGTTCTAACTACGGATATTTTGTGCATTATGGGGTGTTCGGAAGTCCAGTTTAAATATTGGTCGGTATGTGTGGGTTTTCTGTGTACTTTTATTTTGATGTCCCCATCTTCTGTGTGTTGTATTTTTAAATCCAAAAATGCTATTGACTGCTCCATTTCCTCTTCATGTGTGAATTTTATATTGCCGGTATTGTCTATAGTATTGAGATGGTCGGTAAGTTGTTGAGTGTGTCCCCTCTTTACTTTTTCCAATATGTCGTCCACATACCGTTTCCAGAGTGTTGGTCTGTATTCCGCTGGTATTGTAGTGAGTGCTTTCTGCTCCAGATCCTCCATGAAAAAGAACAGTGCTCTGTTCTTTCTGTTCGTGTGAGAACCCTCGCCGCTGCATTTTGAACCGGCTGAAGTCGTTTGATGGTCTTTTTTGGCAGGCCTGTGACAAGGCCATTGCAGTAATCAACCCTACTAGAGATGAAGGCATGTATACGTTTTTCCAGATCATTTTTTGACACAAGTCCTCTTAGTTTGGAAATGTTTTTTAGGTGATAAAATGCCGATTTAGTGATTGCTTTCATGTGACTGTCAAAGTTCTAAAGCAGAGAACCGGAGAGATTTGCACTCAACAGTTAAGACTGAACAGAGGATTGTGGGGATTAAGCTACCAAAATCTGGACATAGTTCATGCTAACCATGTACGCAAGACGGCAACAACATTATCAAGGACTCAACACATCCAGAACATAAACAGTTTGACCCACTCCCATCAGGCAAAAGATACAGGACCATCAGAACACACACACACGAAGAAGCTGTTCCTCAGCCTATGTGTATGTTCTTCACTGTGTATGTACATGTCTGTGTTGTTCTTCAGAACACACACACACACACACACACACACACACATACACAGTTGTGGTCAGAAGTTTACATACAGTGACATGAAGGTCATCTTGGATAATGAATGTCATGGCAATATTTGGGCTTTCAGTAATTTCTTTGAACTGTTCTTTTTCTGTGGCAGAATGATTGTACAGCATACATCTTTAATTAAAAAAAAACCACTAGAATTTGGTGCACAAATTTTAATTTCCTTTGGGTTTTCTGAAAATCAACACCGGGTCAAAATTAAACATACAGGGTCAAAAATTTATATACGCTCACTTAGATTATTAAAGGCATCACGCAGTGGCGATAAAAGTCGCATTATTCTGCACCAGAATGCTTTCGAGATTCGAAATAAATTGACCGTCGATTTTTCAAAAGCTTCCCGCGGTTGTAATCGGTCCTTATTTGGTCATGCCCATCACTTGAAATTTTCCGCGTCCGCAGCGCCCCCTCTCGGTCAATGGAACAGCTGCGTGACGTCATACCAGTAACCACTCGGTGCAGTTGCAATGGCGGACACACCAGAAAATAGGAGCGATGCTGAGGAAATTAGCTTTGATTTTACCGATACAGAAGAAGAAAATGGCCCACAAGTAGAGATTTTGACAGCTGAATGTCCTGGTGGTATCCAGCCTTACAGATTTGAACCTGAGCGCTCATCTTCAGAAGAAAATGAGGACAGTTCTGACGACGACAGAAATGAAGACGAGAATGAAGAAGACCGGCGACTTGAAGACTTGTTTTGGTTGGTTTCTCTGACTAAATCACTACTTGTGCGTATTTTTAAAGACCATTTTCACTTGAATTAGAATGCTGTGTGATTAATCTATGATTATGTGTAATACTGATAGCTGTAGGGATGAAAGTATAGCTAGAAAGATTGAATTCTAGCAACTTGACAGCTTGCGATCTCGCGAAATGCAGTGGGCCTTCTGATACAGTAGACCCCTTGATATTCCAGTTTTCATCATTTTCCTTTTATTGCGGTTGATTTTAACTTGATATTCAGTATGTTATAGGCTGGGAGTATTGAGCTTTGTATTGTATTGTTTAGTAAACGTACAATCGTCAGTAATAAGTGATAATTATTAGTTAAAGGCAGCTCTGTGGCATAAATCACTAAAATTTGGACACAAGTCCAAATTTGGCCTTTTGGTTTCTATCCTATAGATCTATTTTGCTCTCCCATGATGATCTTAGACCTATTAAAAGCGACATGGGGCGTTGTACATAATATTGCAAGATCATGGAGGTTTAATTGGAGTTTTGTGAAAATGTTTTTAAAAAGCTAGTAAAGGTGGCTTGGGAAGCTGGAAAGCAGACATTATAAACAAACAAAATTTATTTTTAACGCATGTTTTCCAGGTGCAGTTGTGGAAACTGTAGAATTATGCCAACTGCACAGGAATGCAGATGTTGTCGGGAGCGACCCCAAGTCATTGCACAGTTTGAATATTAATACATCATTTCAGAGTGTTTTGAGTGTTCAAAACTATCCACAAACTGAATAAATCCACAAAATCCGCAATGTAAACAAGTCTGGTAAACGCACGCTATAGAGAAAACATGGCGACAGGCCAGCATCACCCAAGGGAGGTTACTGGTATGACGTCACACATAAGTTGACCTAGTTAACGGCTGGCTGCCTAAATTTGGCTGTGCGCGTCAACTTTAAATGCTTGTAGCGGGCGCATCGTGACACTGAGATCGCGGGAAACCGAGGGGCTTGAATAACCCACCAAACCCAACATTTTGACACATGATATAGCCTGATTGCTGAAATTACCGCACGACGCCTTTAATTCAGAGGTGCTGAAACTTCCAAAATGTCTCTTATCTTGCCAAGGCCGAGGTCTCTTAACTTCCTGTTAGTGATCATGATTGACTACAGCTGGTAGCTTCTCTGTGCCTTCATAAAAAGGGTTTGTGTACAGCACTCATTGGATTGACCAACACACAGTAAAATGGGAAAGTCCAAGGAGCTCAGTGCAGATCTGAGAAAGAGGATTGCAGATATACACAACTCCGGAATGTCTGTTGGAGCCATTTCTAAACAACTGCAAATTCCAAGATCAGTTCAAACAATTGTATGCAATTTATTGTGAGGTGTAGTCACTTTGCCAAGCCACTTTGCTTCAAGAAAGCCCAAGCTGTCATCATCAGCTGAAAGGAAATTGGTTTGGATGGTCAGGAACAACCTGGGAACCACCATGGCACAGCCCTACCATGAACTGGAAGCTGATGGATCACTGTCTACAGTTCAGACCACCATGGACTAAGAGGCTGCTGTCCAAGAAATAACCCCCTGCTCCAAAATTGACACCTTCAAGCTGATATTCAGCCATAGTGGATTTTGTTCTTCAATAAAGTTATGTCTGTTTGCTGCATTGAGTTGGTTCTTACTGCATTGATTTCAAGGTATTCCCTCCTGGGGTCCATACGGACCCCGCCTGGTAGTTTGTGTATGTAAAATTGGCTGGTAGGATGAAGGTTAAGTGTGTTCTTTATGCCTTGGGCCCTTTAGTGTATTGCTGTTAATACGAGATGTTCTGAACAAAACTTATCTGGTGATTTTGTCTTTATAAGCTTTAATTTTAAAGAAAAGTATTGGGGTCCAAACGGACCCCACATGGTAAGATTAAGGTGTAAAATAGCATGGTAGGATGAGGGTTAAAGAAGGATATATTGAAAGATTTAAAGGTTTCTAATATGCAAATTTGGGCTGTTCTGATTGGTCTATAAAAGCACAGTAGCATGGCCACACTGTGGACCTGCAATAAAACAAAATGTAGAAGAGCAGCTGATATGCTACAGAAAGCAGCAGATAGACTTTTAAGAGGATGACAAATCAGTTAATATGCAAATTAACATTACCACTACAATCTCTCTCTCGCTGCGTTAGTGTTTTGTTCATTAGAACAAGTTTATCTTTGTTCCTTTTTCTGGTACATGATCATGGTGCTAATGATAAGCGTAACATTAGCAGAGTGGGGTAGTGATGTGTCCTTCCTGAACCATTTGTTCATTTTGAAACAATTATTTTTTTTTATGGGACTCCAAAAGTAATGAGTCGTCGAAGCGAGTGATTTGTTAATTGTTCCCTGGGCAGCGCATGCTCTCTGCTCCGGCTCAGCTTCATTCACCAACAGGTCTCGCTGGTATTAGTCTCTCCTTCACTTTCCACATGAACATTGTGGGGTTTTCTTCCTGTCTTTAATCAAAATTGTGGTCTTTCAGTTTGATTCAGTGTTTATTCATTTCATGTTCAGATTTTGCAACGTTTTTCCTTCTCTCTCAAATAACCCTTGTTCGTGTGCAAAATTGCTCTGCTCCTGCTCAGAATCCCTGCACGCGCTCTCTCTCACAAACAGCCCCTGTGGCTATTAGTGTAGTATCTCACTGGGCTGCGACAGCCTGCAACTAGTTGGAGACAACAACTGCGATAAAATATGCGAATTAGCGACAATTTTCACTTGGAATCACGCTGAATTGATATTCGCATGTTACCGCAATTGTTGTGTCTCCAACTAGTCACAGGCTGTCGCAGCCCGGCTTTCCCTCGGCAGGCAGGGAAGTAGAGGAAGCCTCACGGAAACTGACTTGAGAAGCGTTCGCGACGGCTTTGCGACACCAGAGATGCATTTGCGGCTATTTTGAGAGAAATTTTGTCGCACGAATTTTTTTTTAACATGTTCAAAATTTCAGCGACGAAGGAGCAACACTTTGCGACTCATGCGAGGAAATTGAGAAGCCCCGTGAATGTTTCAAGACATTTTTGAAACTCTCGTGAATGACGTTCGCAGTTTGTCGCAAGCTGTCGCAGCCCAGTGAGATACTGGCTTAACTGTGGCTTTAACAGTCAGTGCGTTTACATGCACATCCAAATCGAGCTACTGTCAGCAATCGAGCTAAGGGTCCCAGCAGGGGTGCCAGAGAAATCCAATCCTACATGCACACAAGGAAATCGAGCTATTGTGTGAGGTACATTGTGCACCCGAGCCACAGGTGGCGCTACACGCCCCATCGTGTTGGTACACTTCCGGTTGTCGTCATGAAGAAGAGCTATTCAAGAATATAAACAAAGTTATCAGTTCTGTGTTCGTTCTCCTTGTTCCTTTTGACCTCTTCTGCTGCTCGCTACTACTACTGTTGTCATGCCGACCGAGGCTGTTGTGTTTCCCGCTTGTGGTCTCGTCACTCGTCACTTCCGGAAGGGGCAGTGCTGAAGTAAGTAGCTCGACTACGTAGCTCGATAGGGTTTACATACACTAAGTAGCTCGGCTACAATCGCATAATCTAGGTCGCGTAGCTCGATTACGAGAAATCCAGTTCGGTTCGATTTCAGCTGAGCTAAGGTGTTTCCATGGCATTTAGAACTTCGATTTCAGTCGAGCTACAGCAGAAATTCGATTTTCTCTATGTGCATGTAAATGCACCGATTGTGGAACATCCAAGAGACATGTTATAACCACAATACAACATATGAGCATTTTCTCATCAGCCTCTCTGTCTCCATCTCTTTCTCAGTCTGTCTCCATTTCTTTCTCCGTCTGTCTCCATCTCTCTCTCTGCCCCGTCCCTTTCTCTCTCTGCCCCGTCTGTCTCTGCCCCTTCTATTTCTCTCTCCCCGTGTCCCTCTTCGTGTCTGTCTCCATCCATATCCATCTGTCTGTTTGTCTCTCCCCGTCCCCCTCCATCTCCCCATGTCCATCTCCCTATCCGTCTCCATCAATGTCCGTCTGTTCCCATCTGTCCAACTCCCCACCTGTCTCTCTCCCCCCGTCCCTTTCTCTCTCTGTCCCGTCTGTCTCTGCCCCTTCTATTTCTCTCTCCCCGTGTCCCTCTTCGTGTCTGTCTCCGTCCATATCCATCTGTCCGTTTGTCTCTCCCCGTCCCCCTCCATCTCCCCATGTCCATCTCCCTATCCGTCTCCATCAATGTCCGTCTGTTCCCATCTGTCCAACTCCCCACCTGTCTCTCTCCCCCCCGTGTCCATCTCTGTCCTTCCCTGCCTGTCTGTCCTTGTCCAGCTCTCTGCCTGTCCATCTCTGTCTGTCTCTCTTGCTTGCTTTCTCTCACCCTCTCCCCTGTAAAGTTGTCTCAAGCACAGTAATCAGTTGTTCATTATATACTGTAATTATTTCAGCTCAGCTGAGAGATTTACCTTGCAGCCACAAAAGCCCCAAAGATCATTGTGAATACAGTGAGCTGAACTGGCCATGAGAATTTCTTCCTAAAAAGAACAGCAAAAATAAAAAAAATAATAATTTCTTCCTTGAAACAGTATTAGTATAGTTATTCAGCGTTTATGATTCTCAGAGCTTACGCACTCACTTTAACAAGAAGCCCTCAGCAAGCATCGTGAAGAAAATGGAGAACCTCCTCAACACTGTAAACATTGGCAAACTGGAGATAAAGAAATAAAAGGTGATCATTCATTAAATCCAGGATGCTACAATACACAACACACAATATTTAACAGTCTGGAGTCTCACAGTAATGTTAATATGACATTTACAAGCCTTTTATTCATTCAGATTTTTTTTTTTGGGGGGGGGCCCAAATTTGATTTTTACATTAATAACTCCTTTGTTTTTGCAAGTGTGAACAGAAATGAACCGAGTATGTACAAGTCAACATGCACAGTTCACGTGCTTCATGAACAATAGAAGCGTCACATTTCCCAGTCCAAAAAATTTGCACTGACGATCAAACAAACTAAGCGGCAGCACAAGCTTTCATCACTGAGAGAATGAAGATCGTATCCAACGCTACATGAGAATGTGGCTCTAATATGATTTGAAAAGACTGGATGTGTGTGTTCACGCTCTCATTAAAAAGTCATAAATGTGACCCCTCATCGAATCCAGGGACACATGTCGGCCGAAACGAATCCGAGATAATCGCAAAAGAAGCTTTTTTTTTTTTCGAAATTTGTGATTTTTGTTTTTTTCCATCATGTGCAAGTTGAGATCTTGAAGAATGCAATCAGTATTTCAGATAATAGATTGTTTTGTTGGAAAAGCATACATTTTTTGTTGCAAATTGTCTCGTTTTTGTCAGGACTGTAGCCTGCTGGGGGGTGTGGGTAAATTACCATATGGGCCATTCACATGATGATTTAAGTCATTTGTTTGTTTGTTTTTCTCCGCAAATCAGCTGTATGATCCGAGCTGAGCGCATGGATACTTAACTGCATACAGGCGTGTGATTTCACTATGGAATGAGTTACTAAACAGAGCGCAGAGGAGCAAACACCGCGAAGCAAACAGACACTCGGTATTTACATCGGAGATCACCATTTCTAGCAAAAAAAAAAAACCGCAAGCTCGTTTTCCAGATTGAATGGAATACTTGAATGATCGGATGATACACGGACCGTTCTAGGACTACATTCCATCGGAGGCATTGGTGTGTGCAAGGCGCCGTTTCTCTTTCTGATGGGGTAAGTTTATTAATCTAAGGCTGTGTGGTTATTTTTGCATGTAAGGAGAGTGTTGTGGTTTGGTTAAGCCTAGGTCACACCCGGATGTACGATTTTTTGGCCGTGTGATTTTTGGCGTTTCCCAAATCGCTGCGTTTTTTTTTTTTGTTCACGGAGAAAGACGCGCGTTGGCCGTAAGTTTGTCTTGCAACCTGAAAAAAACGTAAGCGCCTGTAGAGTTTGTTTGACATGACAAAGAACCTCTGCGGCCGGTCTGCGGCTCGAAAATCAGCACATCACACGCGTGCTCTCGTGCGTTTCATGCGCGCTCTCCATGCGTTTCTAGCGTTTTTTGCATGTAGACCGGCTGTAGGAGCGCGTACTGTACGGCTGGTTGTGACCGAGGCTTTACATGAAACTAGTGTTGTGTTAGTTGTGTCATCATCGTGCTATCTTTCTTTCTTACGGTGTGAGTAATTTTTCAACCACAAAGCGTTAAAGTATACTTTAGGACTTATTTTTGTACTTCATAATTGTGTTGGGCATACTTTGCATGGAAGGAAAATTGACGTGGTGATCTTTGTTTACATGAAAGTAGCATCGTGCTAGCTCGTAGGGGGTAGGGCTTTCCTTAATGTCATGCAAATGAGCACCATTATGTGCCCGCCCTGCACCCAGAGTAGCTGAGATGGAAAACTTTGAGGGCGATTTTCTCCCTTTTCTGTTTTAAGAAGTATACACTTTCAAAAGGCCACACATTCTTCAAATATTGTCAGATCTCCACATGGAAGGCATCACTGGAAAGCTTAGAAACTGTACTTTCTGAATCTGTCAATAACTCAAAATGCCCCCGGGGCGGACATGTGTCCCTGGATTCTGTGATCTGCCACAAATGTGAACACAGCCTGAGGGTGTATTTGTGGTGTAAAAGTCATACTTTAGCCTTTTTGTTCCGAACAGTCCGGTTACTTGATTGCCTACATATAGAAGAGGTAGAGGAAAGGTCTGAAACAGAAAAAAATAAATAAATAAATGTTGCTGATTAATAATCAAGAATCTCCTTGGAGTGCAATATAAACAGAGAAGTTCTGGGTCTCAGAGATGTCGGAAATAATACATGCCATGCCAGAGGGGTTGTCACAGTGTAGGATCAGAGGATTACCCCACTGATGACTTCAAAATGCAGATTAAACCGTATTTTTGATTATTAATGGCGACAACCCCCGACATAAATAAATAAATAAATACACACACTACTCCTGGAGGATCTTCATTCAGCTTTTTTCACTTTGTAGCACAAAAACAATTCACGGATATGAATCAACTATTTTTGTTTAATAGCTAAACACTGAAATATGTTTTACAAAGCCAGAAATAAATTCAATTAAACTGCTGTGATTGATGGCATATTTTTCCCTGATCAAGTAGAGGAACAAATTATGGAAAAAAAAAAACAGAACGTCAAGGATGTAGTAGCTCATCTGGCCTGCCATCAAAACAACCATGACTCCCCCAAAACATCAAACAGAACTGAAATGTGATGATGTGCGAGGACCAACCTCCACAACAAATTGCTTACAACAGGAAAATCAACAAAGGACTAAATTTTGTTGCCCAAGGGAAGATCGACCCAAAACATCGATCAGAACTGAATTTGCATGATAAATGAGAGGAGATACAATTCTAGTCAGAAGAAAATTTGTTAAAGGGTATGTAATGCCTTACTGTAATACTTTAAAATGAATATACATCATTAGTAATGACCAAAATGAATTAATAAAGTAGGAAGAAAAATTTTAATTATTTATGATCAAGCACAAAATTAATCGATAAATCATGGTGTCCGGATCCCGGAAAAAGGCAGCCTTGCCTCAGGGCAACTCTCACATGACGTCACGCGTGGAACCGCGGTTATCTGGGTCATTTCGGTTCATCTGACTCCGTGCTTGTTTACTCACTAAAATTGGATACTGTTGTTGGAATCTTACAAAAATAACGATGTGAAAGCGCCGTGCTGTGTTTGGATATTCAAATCCATATACAACAGCTCATTCAGTTCACAAATTTCCGAGAAATGACACTAATCTAAAGCGACAGTTGGTGAGGTTTGTGCAAACGAAGCAGGCAGATTTCGTGTCACCTACCAATAATAAATCTGATTCATCAACCACTAGAACGACCACATGGGAATTATTTGCGCAAAAAAGAAACCTATTGATTTGATAAATTACATTTGCTCTGGTTCATCAATTCCCTCATCTCTCTCACACACAACACCAGACGCAGGATTATGAGCAACATTTACATGGTTGCGACATTTGAGCTTATCTTATCTGATGCACTTTAACAGGAAGAAAAGTGCACGCACGCAATCATTAATTATTAACTGAAATATATTAAATGCTCTCAGATTGCAATATTGCAAGACTATTTGTTTTTAGCTTTGTTCAGGAAAACATGATACAAGATAACCACCATGTTCTGCACACCTCTCCATCTCTCACACACTACAGAAGAAGACTGTCGTGAACTGACAGTTTCTTGTCTTGGGGGCTCGAAAGGATAACCATTTATTCCGGAATATCCTTGATAATTGTTAGCCCCTTCATCCGACATACAGTGGTGCTTGAAAGTTTATGAACCCTTTAGAATTTGCTACATTTCTGCATAAATATGACCCAAAACAACATCAGATTTTCACACAAGTCCTAAAAGTAGATAAAGAGAACCCAGTTAAACAAATGAGACAAAAATATTGTCCTTGGTCATTTATTTATTGATGAAAATGATCCAATATTACATGTCTGTGAGTGGCAAAAGTATGTGAACCTCTAGGATTAGCAGGTCATTTGAAGGTGAAATTAGAGGCAGGTTCAAATTAACTGCTAATCCTAGAGGTTCACATACTTTTGCCACTCACAGAGACATGTAATATTGGACCATTTCCCTCAATAAATAAATGACCAAGTACAATATTTTTGTCTCATTTGTTTAACTGGGTTCTCTTTATCTACTTTTAGGACTTGTATGAAAATCTGATGTTTTAGATCATATTTATGCAGAAATATAGAAAAATTCTAGAGGGTTCATAAACTTTCAAGCACCACTGTATAAGAATCCCAATCACTATCAGAATTCTCTCAAAAAAATGTGATTTCATATCGAGACTGGTCTAAATCACTGCTGCGTACATGAACGAAATTGATACCTGGATTGTTACGTGTGATGTCATGCACCCCTTCGGGATTGTCCAGTTTAGTCTCGGCAGATTCCGTGAAAATTGGCTGATCTTATTGATTTTCTATCAATTTATGGCCTTTTGGATCAGCTATGGTTCAAAAACACATGGTCAATCAACATAATGATTGTTGCTTTGTACAAGGAAAAAAAGTCGGGTTTAGGGGCATTACATACACTAATTTCTTAAACCCAACAGACCCATACCAGGTCCAATAGAACGCTACTATACTTGACTTCTGTTAAAAGGTTTATATAAATGTAAGGTCCTCTAAAATAACACTGTATTTTATACTCTATATTGGATTGCCCTATTTTCTGTGTAATTAACTCCATTTACCATAATGCCTTGTGGTTTGGAATATTTTCACTGTTCTGATGTGTTGTGACGTTCTGTGCATTCGGACCAATCAGACTTATTTGCTCGTTGTAGTTTTATTTGAATTTTGATGTCAGCCAATAGTAATTGGTATATGTTTAATGCCCGCGAGTTCGCGGGCTTTTTGAGATGTTTCATCACTTCGCGAGGGAGAAGCTCACAGAGTTCCCGCCTGCTGCCGAGCAGAGAGAGATCGCGTTGTTTGTGAGCTCTATTTCAGCACTTATTTTGCAGACAGTTTTTTTTATAGTTTGGTCTGCTTGTGGCCATAAACTCCGGTGTCACTCCAGTGAGTGATCTTGCTGTTTTTTTTTTCTGCGGACACATCTGCCCTCCGTGCTGTGCCCACCGGAGCGCTTTCGTCAGTCCCGGGAACTCACTGTGTCGGGTCTGGGACCCAGCCCGCTACCGAGGGGTTTGGGGTGAGCAGCATCTTATTCGAGCGAGCTAACCCACAGCAATAGCTAGCCCTCTGCTCAGGAGCATCTGCTGCGTGACTGTACCGACATCTGTAACCTGATCCGTCTGGTTTGACCGTGGATTGTGAGTAACGCGAACCCACACTTACACTGACACACACACACACACGCGTTCCTCTGGTCTCGCCTGGATAGCCAGCGTTTTAGAAGGGCATTGCAGCGGTTGCTGTTCTGCCTGCAGTTCACAGAGCTGCCACCTGTGCACCAACGGGCCCCAACTGCGCGCGCGTTTTTCTTTCTTGTCCACTTCTTTTCTTTTGATACTTTACCCAGTTTTATTTTCTTACTATGTACTGCTGGTATACACACTGTTGATGTGCTATCTGTAACATCTCTATTATGTAGGCTAATTGTTTCCGCTCTTCTTGTGCCGGTGTTACTATTTTCTTGGTGATTACATTGCATGCTTCTTTGGGAGCATTTATTGTCAAATACTATTATTATTATTATTATTATTATTATTATTATTGCTTATTAATAAATATAATCATTATTATTTAATTATATCTTGGGTGTATTGGCTGCTCATTTGGTTGTTTATATTTGAACATTCTGACATGCACACTGCAGACTAGCTATTAGTTCTTTCACTCATGCTACTGTTATTTTAAAGTCTGAGGAAATACACCATACACTAGCTTCAAAGGTAAGTGTAGTATTTTCGCAGTGGAGGCACCGCGCTGTTAAATTTATCATTTATTAGATTTATGCTTATTATTCTCTCTCTACTCATACTTGTACCCTTATGGTATCAGGAATCTCAGCCAGCTCACCACTCCACCGCTGAGAACTTAGGACCCTGTTGCGCCATTATTTATTGGGATTTAGGGTAACTCTTTAGTAGCCTATAGCCTACTGTGCTGGGTAATCAGCACCTGTCCAAAAAAAAAAAAAAAAGGGGGTTACATTTTGGAGGCACCGCTGGGATTTTCCTGTTTACCAGAACAAGTAGATCGCTGTGTTTTGCTTAGTGTTTGTGTTGTGTTAGTTATTGCTGTTTGCTGGGCAGTTTTTTTTTTTAAACATGGACCTTAGTCAGGCTGTTGAGTGGAGCCGTGAGGAGAATGTGGAGTTGTGTCATGCCATTTTACTTAGCAGAGTGCCATTGGAGGCCACTGATGATGTGGTTAGCCGTGTGCTCAGCACAGTTAAGGTTCTGGGTAGGACCCGGATACGCGGTCGCCGTGGTGACAAGACTGGTAAGCACCTGTACATTTTAGTCGAGACTTCTGCTGAGTTGGATCAGAGCTCTGTCCCTCCTGAAGTGGGAATTGTAGGTGAGGCAGGTCCATGGGCTGTTCATGTAGTGAGTAGTTTGCTGCCTGCTAGTCCTGTTCTTGAAAGTGATGGATTCGAAGCCAAGCTATTTTCATTATTACAGCAGGAAGGCAAGTCTATGGGTGATGTGAAGGCTGTTTTGGGCACGCAGCCTCCTAAACCTGATGTCAGCATGGATCTTGTGAATGCCATAGGCCAGCTCGTTGATCGCTGTAACCAGGCATCTGTTGATGTGCCTGGCTATAGAAAACTGAGGCTGTTTTCCGGTTTACGGCCCGTTCCCCCAGGCGAGGAAGAATATGAGGCCTGGATGGAGCAGGCTACTCAGATGATTACTGAGTGGCAGTGCAGTGATGCTGCTAAGCGACAGCGCATTGTTGAGAGTTTGCGTGGGCCTGCTGCGGATATAGTAAGGTTTTTGAAAGTCAGTAGCCCATCTGCTACTGCTACTGATTACTTAACCGCTCTTGACACTACTTATGGATCAACTGAGAGTGGGGCAGACCTTATGGCATCGTTTCGCTATACTTTTCAAGAAGATGGTGAGAAACTTTCTGCTTTCTTGTATCGCTTGGACAAGCTTCTCCACCGTGCTCTTTTGAGAGGAGGGATTGAAGCTGCAGGCCTGAATCGTGCACGTCTGGAGCAGTTGTTCAAGGGTGCTCTCACCACTGACATTGTGGCTTTACGTGTGCGACTTCTGCACACTTTGCAAGCTCCGCCTTCTTTTTCCCAGTTAATGCGAAATGTGAGAGAGGAAGAGCACTGGGTAAGTGCAAGGGAGAGTGCAAAGGTTTCTGTGGCCTCATCTACATTTTGCCAGGTTCCTGTGACTGCTGCTGTCGCTCTTCCTCATGTGCCTGTTACTCCCCTGGCGTCTGAGGTTGACAGTCTGAGGAAAGAGGTCAAGGAGCTGACGTCTTTAGTAACTAAACTTTTGACTGCTACTACCGTGGCTCCTGAAAATCCTCAAGTCTCACAGTTTGGTGCAAGCCACAGCACAGAAACCACAGCCCCAGCTGTTCCCACAAGGGCTGTTTCTTCGAACCTGCCGAAGTCTACGACATCCTCTTCTGTTCCTGCCATTTTTTGTTACAAGTGTGGAGAAGACGGCCACACCAAGCGAGAGTGCACACGCCCTGAGAACTTGAGGGTAGTGAATCAGAAGCTGCTTAAGAGGGTCACGCAGCAGGGAAACTTCCCCGGAGCTCAGTGAAGGAACGGCACAGAGCTCCATCACACAAAACACGTTCCGCTCATTGTTCACCTCCAATCAAAGTCAGCCAATCACAACTGCCGTCTGGGTTAGTGGGGCCCTCGGCTGAGGTGCCCGTGCAGATAGAAGGTATTTATGCTAAAGCTCTGCTTGATAGTGGTTCTCAGGTCACCATCTTGTATCATAGCTTTTATAATGCATATTTGAAGCATTTGCCACTGCAGCCAGTGGAAAATCTGGAAATATGGGGTTTGAGCTCTCACAAATACCCATATGATGGATATTTACCTCTTAGGCTTGAGTTCACTGAAGCGGTCACTGGTGTGCCTCAGGTGGTGGACACTTTAGCTCTTGTGTGTCCTGACCCTCAGACAAAAGAGGGTATAGCCATTTTGGTAGGCACAAACACTCACTTAGTGAAGAAGTTGTTCCACTCTTGTCGTGAACAGGCAGGTGACGGGTTTCTTAACACGCTGACCATACACCCGGTGATAAAAGAGGTTTTTGAGTCCATTAAGCACACAGGTGTATCACCGGAGGATGTGAATAAACACGGTACTGTGTGGTTCACGAAACCTAAGCCTGTTGTTTTAAAGCCTGGGCAGGAGCTGCAGCTTTCAGGACTGCCCAAGTTTCCTGGTGAACTCAATGACTCTTTAGTCCTGGTAGACCAGCCTTTTAGTGCTGATGATACATCTGTCCCTGAGCTTGAGGTTCGGCCTGAAGTCCATCCAGTCTCTGCGGTGTCCTGCCGTCGTATTACGGTAAATGTGAGGAATGTTTCTTCCAGGGATGTTCTTGTGAAGAGAGGTAGTCCCCTCGCTCACATATACCCTGTAGAGATGGTGCCACAGTTTCCGTCCACTTGCAGTCCCATAGCTGCTGGTGAGCTTACTTCTGCTTCTTTTGATTTTGGCACTTCTTCTATGCCAGAGGAGGCAAAACATCGCCTCTGCGAGAAGATGTTGCAGAGGAAGGAAGTGTTTTCTTGTAGCGAGTGGGATGTAGGCTGCTCAAAAAGCACTCAGCATGAAATCAGGTTAAATGACTCGCGGCCTTTTCGGGAGCGATCTCGACGTTTAGCTCCTGCTGATCTAGAGGATGTGCGTCAGCATTTGCTGGAACTCCAGAATCATGGCATCATTTCGGAGTCTCGGAGTCCGTATGCTTCGCCCATTGTTGTAGTGCGCAAGAAGTCAGGTAAAGTCAGGATGTGTATTGATTATAGAACGCTTAACCAGCGGACCATCCCTGACCAGTACACAGTTCCCAGGATCGAAGACGCCCTCCATTGTCTCTCTGGTAGTAAGTGGTTCTCGGTGTTGGACTTGAGAAGTGGCTACTACCAGATTCCCATGAGCGAGGCTGATAAAGAAAAGACAGCGTTCATCTGTCCTTTAGGTTTCTATCAGTTTGAGCGTATGCCTCAGGGAATCTGTGGTGCCCCTGCCACATTCCAGAGAGTCATGGAGCGGACAGTCGGAGACATGAATTTTCTGGAGGTTCTGGTGTATTTAGATGACCTGATTGTCTTTGGTAGCACCTTGGAGGAGCATGAGGAGAGACTCTTAAAGGTTCTGGACAGGTTGAGAGATGAAGGTCTCAAACTTTCGTTGGATAAGTGTCAGTTTGGCAGGACGTCTGTGAACTATGTGGGGCACATAGTTTCACAGGATGGCATAGCCACTGACCCCTCCAAAATAGAGGCTGTTGTTTCATGGCCTCGACCACAGACTGTCACTGAGCTACGGTCATTTTTGGGTTTTTGTGGATATTACCGTCGTTTTGTGAAGGGTTTTTCCACATTATGCCGACCGCTGAACGAGTTGCTTCAGGGCTGTCTGCCTCGGAAGAAGAGCTCGAGTTCACAGGCTGCTGACTCGAAACCTTCTTTCCGGCCCTCTGAACCTTTTGGCCCTAGATGGAGCGATCAGTGCGAATCCGCTTTTCAGGAGTTGAAGTCAAGGTTAACTCAGGCCCCGGTGCTAGCTTTTGCAGACCCCCAAAAGCCATATGTTTTGCATGTGGATGCAAGCCTGGATGGTCTAGGTGGTATCCTTTATCAAGAGTACGTTGAAGGATTGCGTCCTGTGGCGTTCATCAGTCGTAGTCTTTCCCCTTCAGAGAGGAATTATCCAGCTCACAAACTGGAGTTTTTAGCTTTGAAGTGGGCTATTGTGGATCGGCTGCATGACTACCTTTATGGAGCCAGTTTTGAAGTCAGGACGGACAACAACCCCCTGACTTATATAACCAAGTCTGCCACATTGGATGCCACTGGTCATCGCTGGTTGTCGGCATTGTCCACTTACGACTTCAGCCTGAAGTACAGGCCTGGGCGGAAGAACATGGATGCTGACGCACTGTCGCGACGCCCTCACGTCAGTCTGTCCCTTGACGATGAGTGGCAAGAGATTCCCGCCCCTGGAGTGCGAGCTATTTGTCAGGTGGTGGCCACACAGAGAGCTGGTTGTTCTCCATTCCCCCGGGTTGCTGATCAGATTTGCAGCCATGAGTCAGCTGTTCCAACAGCATTCTGTCATGTTGCTGCTGTAGCACCTGATCAGTTGCCTACTTTTAGTTCTAGTGAGCTTCAAGAAGCTCAGAAAAGCGACCCTGTTATAGGAGATGTCTGGCAAGCTATAAGTCTGAAGAAGCCTGCTAGTAGTATCCTGACGCGGCATCCTGACTTTAAGATCCTGAAAAAGGAGTGGGCAAAGCTGTCTATTGACAAGGGACTGCTATACAGGACTGTTAAGCAGGGTGGTCAGTGTGTGAGACAACTGGTGCTCCCTAAGCAATTCCATGGTCTGGTTTTTAAGCTGCTGCACGACGATAGTGGCCACTTGGGGTTTGACAAGTCATATAGTCTGGTTCGGGACAGGTTTTACTGGCCTCGTATGAAGCTTGATGCAGAGAAATACTGTAAGACATGTGAGCGCTGCATCAAGCGGAAAACGTTGCCTCAGAGGGCTGCTCCTCTTTCCCACATACAGAGTTCTGGACCCATGGATTTGGTGTGCATAGATTTTCTTTCGATTGAGCCTGACTCTCGAAATGTTTGCAATGTGTTGGTCGTCACTGACCATTTCACGCGTTATGCACAAGCCTTTCCTACTAAGGACCAGACAGCTGTCACAGTGGCAAGGACTCTCTGGGAGAGATATTTTATTCATTATGGCTTGCCCACCCGTATCCACTCCGACCAGGGTAGGGACTTCGAGAGTAGACTGGTGACTGAGATGTTGACAATGTTGGGTGTGAAAAAGTCGAGGACGTCTCCTTACCACCCCCAGGGTGACCCACAACCTGAGAGGTTCAATAGGACTTTGTTAGACATGTTGGGCACCCTAGAGTCACATCAAAAGTCAAAGTGGAGTCAGCATATAGCACATTTGGTGCATGCGTATAATTGCACTCCTAATGAGGCTACCGGGTACTCACCCTATTTCTTGATGTTTGGTCGGGAGGCTCGCCTCCCTGTTGATGTTTGCTTTGGTGTTTCATCTGATGACACGTCATTTGCATCACATTTAAAGTATGTGGCAAAGATGAAAGAGGAGTTGCAAGCTGCTTACCAGCTGGCATGTGCCTCTGCGGATAGGATGAATCAGAGCAACAAGGAGAGGTATGACCAGAAAGTTCGCTATCATAGCCTGAGTCCTGGGGATCGGGTTTTGATTAGAAACTTGGGTCTGAAAGGGAAGCAGAAGCTAGCGGATAGATGGAGCTCATGTCTTTACAGTGTTGATGGTCAGCTTTCTGACCTCCCTGTGTACAGGTTGACGCCTGTTGATGGTAATGGACCAGTCAAGGTGATGCACCGTAACCATATCTTGCCTTTAGGACAGGAGGTAAGACTAGGTCCAGGGGTCGCCACCACTCCAGCCGTGGGCCCAAGAGCTGTGAAACACAGAAGGGCTAGGGAAAATCGTAGGACTGGTGTCTCTGAGGTGTTGCCTCCTGTGGTACATGCACAGTCTAGCACTTCTGATTCTGATTCGGAATATGGTTGTTATGCTGAGGATGCAGTGCAACATGCTCCTCTGACTGCTGGCACGCATAATGCCCAGCCTGTACCAGATTCTACTGCGCCGTGTGTCTCCACCACAGTTAGAAGCCCTAGGTTAGTGCCCACACCTAGAGATGTGATAACTCCACTCAACCCTGCACTCCTTACCTCTCCACATAGGTCTCCTGAGGTAGTGAAGGATTTAGTAGCCACAGACCAGGATGTTAGTTGTCCTGATGTTCACTCTGTAGTTTATTCTGCAGCTCCCACAGACTCCGTTCTTCCCTTAGTACGTAGGTCACATAGGGATAGGAAGCCTACTGACCGCTTGACTTATGGCAAGCTAGGAGTGCAGAGCAGGAATGTTGTAGCATCACACTTTGCACTTGCCGAGCCATTCCCTGCACGATATAAAGTTTCTCATGCCTGGTGGTTTAATCCGCAGGCTCTTTGCAGTACATGCACAGACCGGCCATTCCTTATGCCATGCACTTCACCTGCCTTTACACCCATAGCTAGTTTTTAAGCAATAGGCCATGTTTGTTTTGGGTCTTTGTTTTGTTTTGCTTATTTGTTTTCTTACCTATTTTTCCTGTTCACCTTATAATATATGTAACCCAGCATGGGGGCATGCTGTTTGTTGGTGGGGGGAGAGTGTAAGGTCCTCTAAAATAACACTGTATTTTATACTCTATATTGGATTGCCCTATTTTCTGTGTAATTAACTCCATTTACCATAATGCCTTGTGGTTTGGAATATTTTCACTGTTCTGATGTGTTGTGACGTTCTGTGCATTCGGACCAATCAGACTTATTTGCTCGTTGTAGTTTTATTTGAATTTTGATGTCAGCCAATGGTAATTGGTATATGTTTAATGCCCGCGAGTTCGCGGGCTTTTTGAGATGTTTCATCACTTCGCGAGGGAGAAGCTCACAGAGTTCCCGCCTGCTGCCGAGCAGAGAGAGATCGCGTTGTTTGTGAGCTCTATTTCAGCACTTATTTTGCAGACAGTTTTTTTTATAGTTTGGTCTGCTTGTGGCCATAAACTCCGGTGTCACTCCAGTGAGTGATCTTGCTGTTTTTTTTTTCTGCGGACACATCTGCCCTCCGTGCTGTGCCCACCGGAGCGCTTTCGTCAGTCCCGGGAACTCACTGTGTCGGGTCTGGGACCCAGCCCGCTACCGAGGGGTTTGGGGTGAGCAGCATCTTATTCGAGCGAGCTAACCCACAGCAATAGCTAGCCCTCTGCTCAGGAGCATCTGCTGCGTGACTGTACCGACATCTGTAACCTGATCCGTCTGGTTTGACCGTGGATTGTGAGTAACGCGAACCCACACTTACACTGACACACACACACACACACGCGTTCCTCTGGTCTCGCCTGGATAGCCAGCGTTTTAGAAGGGCATTGCAGCGGTTGCTGTTCTGCCTGCAGTTCACAGAGCTGCCACCTGTGCACCAACGGGCCCCAACTGCGCGCGCGTTTTTCTTTCTTGTCCACTTCTTTTCTTTTGATACTTTACCCAGTTTTATTTTCTTACTATGTACTGCTGGTATACACACTGTTGATGTGCTATCTGTAACATCTCTATTATGTAGGCTAATTGTTTCCGCTCTTCTTGTGCCGGTGTTACTATTTTCTTGGTGATTACATTGCATGCTTCTTTGGGAGCATTTATTGTCAAATACTATTATTATTATTATTATTATTATTATTATTGCTTATTAATAAATATAATCATTATTATTTAATTATATCTTGGGTGTATTGGCTGCTCATTTGGTTGTTTATATTTGAACATTCTGACATGCACACTGCAGACTAGCTATTAGTTCTTTCACTCATGCTACTGTTATTTTAAAGTCTGAGGAAATACACCATACACTAGCTTCAAAGGTAAGTGTAGTATTTTCGCAGTGGAGGCACCGCGCTGTTAAATTTATCATTTATTAGATTTATGCTTATTATTCTCTCTCTACTCATACTTGTACCCTTATGGTATCAGGAATCTCAGCCAGCTCACCACTCCACCGCTGAGAACTTAGGACCCTGTTGCGCCATTATTTATTGGGATTTAGGGTAACTCTTTAGTAGCCTATAGCCTACTGTGCTGGGTAATCAGCACCTGTCCAAAAAAAAAAAAAAAAAAGGGGGTTACATAAAAAAAAAAAAGAAAAAAAAAAAAAAACAGCTGTTTTGGTAAGTTCAATACTTACAAAAATGTTGTATGTACGTACATACTTTATGATATATTTATTGGGGTGGGTGTCCAGCTGTAGTCACAGTGCTGCTGAATGAAAAGTGGCATCTCTGTCCATGGGCCCATTGCCATCATGGTGTTCTCTTTTGGTTTATCCCAATTTACTCAGGTACATGAACAGTCCCAATCCTTTTTTTTTGTTTTGTTTCCGTTTCCGGTTGAGAGTACGTCGTGTGCGTTCTGGCTGCCGCTTCTCACCGGAGCTCTTATTTTATTTCTTTTTCTATTTTTTTTTTCTTTCCTGTGTGTTTGTGTAGTTTGATGTTTGAGTGTTTTGTCCGCCGGTGGTGGTGTAGCTCCGGACCCAGTTTTGGGCGTCGGTTCCCTCCAGGCCTTGGTTCGCTGTGGGTGATGCCTGCGCTCCCAGCTGTGGACTGCAGTGAGCTCGTTGCTCAATTTACATCATGGTTGTCCAGCGCTCTGTGCTTTAATGCATGGTGTGATGTTCCGAGCGATGTTGCTCGGTGGCGTCGCGGCGGCTGTGCAGGCGGTTTGGGACACACCAGCGCTCTGCGTGGCGGAGCTTCTCTGCTCGTTTTGTGGATCCATGGCGTGGTGTTCGAGCGATGTTGCTGGCGGCGGTGCTGGAGATGTGGGACTTGTTTTCGTGCACCTTTTGGTGGGACTGTGGCTGCTACACCACGGGAATTACATCCTGACCCCTACTTGGTGGACTTTTTACTTATTATATATATTTTTTTTTTTCCTTGTCTATAATTGTAAAGCGTCCTTGGGTTTTTTGAAAGGCGCTATATAAATTTAACTTATTATTATTATTACTACTGACACTGGAACTATCTTCTCTGAGCTCTTACAGAGCCATACAGACCAAAATAACGTATATTGACCTCACAATTGTGGCAGTATTTTTGATCATTTTGGATGAGTCTGTCTAGACAAGCCACACCTCCCAGCACCCTAGGGCTTAAAAGGTTAAGCTGACCTAATTTGCTAGCAAAAACTTGACAATACAAGGACCAAGTTTTGTGCAGAAGGTCTAATTCTTTCAAATAAAACTACCTGAACTGAAATCCATTGAGAACTGAGGGAGGAGACACGATTTAACTGAAAATCAAAGTTGGAAACAAATTGTTCACGACAGGAAAAGAAACAAACAAACGACCAAGTTTTGTTCCTCAAGGAAAGATCTACCCAAAACAATCGTAGCTAAAATCGGATGAGACCTGCGAGAGGAGATACAATTCAAGTGAAAAGTCTCATGAAGTTGACCTAATTAGCAGTTTGTTAGCAAAAATTTGACAACGACCAAGTGTGATACAGAATGACTAGTTCTTTCAAACGAAACAATCAGAACCGAAATCTGAAATCAGAACAGAGGAAGGAAATACGATATAATTGAAAAAGTTGTGAACAAGAAGAAAGAAAAATCGACAAACAGATGACTAAGTTTTGTTCCTCATGGGAAAATCTACCCAAAACATCGATCAGAACTGAAATCGGATGAGAAAGAAATAAAATTCTAGTGAGAGGCCTGGAAAACGCGTTATTTGACCTAATTACAAACTTGTTAGCAAAAAATTTGACAAAACAATGACCAAGTTTCGTGCGGAGTGAGGAGTTCTTTCAAACAGAACAATCGGAATGGAAATCCGTGGAGAACTGACGGAGGAGATATGATTTAATTGAATTGTGGACGACGGACGAATGATGGACTCTATGCCATGGCAACAACTCATCAGCCTTATGACCAGATTGTGATTGTTAAAATCACAATTAGCACTTTGTTGCACCTCCTCGGGCATTTATACCTGCTTGAATTCTTTGAAGCATGGACTTCACTAATGAAGAACGATATTCAAAATCAATCAGGTTCCAACTTTCTCGTATAGCGTTTGACAGATCAGCGTTGTAGGATGGATCCTTGTCATGGACCTTCCCGCCCCAATTTCTACTATAAATTTTCAATCAGATTGAGATCCGGACTGTTTGCTGGCCACGTCATTGAGCTGATCTGCCTTTCCTGAAGAAAAGCTTTAACACTCTTCTCTGTGGCAAGATGCATCACCACCACCCCCCTGAAAAATGACTTGGGGTGTTTTCACACCTGGTCCCCTTTAAAGGAACCAGACTCAGTCCTCTTTAAGTGGACCAAAACGTGGACCAACAGAAAAAGAACTCAGTTCTTTTTGTGTTCACACTGTGAATTTATTACAAAGAGGACTGGGTTCTCTTTCTGGTCCAGTTAAGCTTTGATGGGGCCTCAGTCCTCTTTCTGTTCACACCAGGTCCTCTAGAGCCCTCAGACCCCCAGTGCACGGAATTCTGGGTAATTTTCTCTTGAATCAAAATGTCTGCTGCCATGCTTGCCCTGCTGTATTCTTTGATCAAAATAGTACGGATTAAGGAAAATAAATGTAAATAAATATTTTATATATATATATATATATATATATATATATATATATATATATATATATAAATAAAATATTAATATATTTATATGTTTATATATAAAATTGTGGCCGACTCATCAGTCAGTAAGTTCAGAGAACTGTAAAGCGGCTGTGGTAAGTTGCAAAAGGAAGTTGAGTTTCCCTGCTACAGTCACGTGACCAACTACGGCAACCGAAGAAGTTTAAACTACAGTGAAAAAGGCGAAGTGAACCCGGTGCACTTTTTGTTCACAATGCGCAGATTAGGCGAACCGTACCGTTGATTTTTAGCGAACCGTACTGAGACCACCTCCTGAGGTGGTCTCAGTTCGGTTCGCTTTAAAGGGGTCTGGGTACGGTTGGAGTGTTCACATATGCGCAAAAAATGCTGAGTCATCGATCTGAGTTCGGTTAGATGGCTGAAAGGGACCAAGTGTGAAAACACCCTTAAATCACCAAACCTACTTTCAACTGATGGAATGAGAAAAGTGTTCAAAATCTCAATGTACACCTGTGTATTTACTGTAGAGGTAATGACTGCTATCTCCCCAGTCCTTTACCTGATACCCAACCCCAATATCAGTGACTGCAGAAATTTGCTTGTTTTCTTCATGCAGTCATCTTTATATACAGTTAGGTCCATATATATTTGGACACTGACACAAATTTTGTTTTTTTTTACCTGTTTACTGAAACATATTCAAGTTATAGTTATATAATGGACATGGACAAAGTCCAGACTTTCAGCTTTCATTTGAGGGTATCCACATTAAAACTGGATGAAGGGTTTAGGAGTTTCAGCTCCTTAACATGTGCCACCCTGTTTTTAAAGGGACCAAAAGTAATTGGACAATTTACTCAAAGGCTATTTCATGGGCAGGTGTGGGCAATTCCTTCATTATGTCACTCAATTAAGCAGATAAAAGGCCTGGAGTTGATTTGAGGTGTGGTGCTTGCATTTGGAAGATTTTGCTGTGAAGAAAACATGCGGTCAAAGGAGCTCTCCATGCAGGTGAAACAAGCCATCCTTAAGCTGCGAAAACACAAAAAACCCATCCGAGAAATTGCTACAATATTAGAAGTGGCAAAATCTACAGTTTGGTACATCCTGAGAGAGAGAGAGAGAGAGAGAGAGAGAGAGAGAGAGAAAGAAAGAAAGAAAGAAAGAAAGAAAGAACTGGTGAACTCATCAATGCAAAAAGACCTGGACGCCCACAGAAGACAACAGTAGTGGATGATCGCAGAATAATTTCCATGGTGAAGAGAAACCCCTTCACAACAGCCAACCAAGTGAACAACACTCTCCAGGAAGTAGGCGTATCAATATCCAAATCTACCATAAAGAGAAGACTGTATGAAAGTAAACACAGAGGGTTCACTGCACGGTGCAAGCCACTCATAAGCCTCAAGAATAAAAAGGCTAGATTGGACTTTGCTAAAAAACATCTAAAAAAGCCAGCACAGTTCTGGAAGAACATTCTTTGGACAGATGAAACCAAGATCAACCTCTACCAGAATGATGGAAAGAAAAAAGTATGGCGAAGGCGTGGTATAGCTCATGATCCAAAGCATACCACATCATCTGTAAAACATGGCGGAGGCAGTGTGATGGCTTGGGCATGCATGGCTGCTAGTGGCATTTTGTCACTAGTGTTTATTGATGATGTGACACAGGACAGAAGCAGCCGGATGAATTCTGAGGTATTCAGAGACATACTGTGTGCTCAAATCCAGCCAAACTGATTGGTCAGCGTTTCATAATACAGATGGACAATGACCCAAAACATAAAGCCAAAGCAACCCAGGAGTTTATTAAAGCAAAGAAGTGGAATATTCTTGAATGGCCAAGTCAGTCACCTGATCTCAACCCAATTGAGCATGCATTTCACTTGTTAAAGACTAAACTTCAGACAGAAAGGCCCACAAACAAACAGCAACTGAAAACCGCTGCAGTAAAGGCCTGGCAGAGCATTAAAAAGGAGGAAACACAGCGTCTGGTGATGTCCACGAGTTCAAGACTTCAGGCAGTCATTGCCAACAAAGGGTTTTCAACCAAATATTCGAAATGAACATTTTATTTACAGTTATTTAATTTGTCCAATTACTTTTGAGCCCCTGAAATGAAAGGATTGTGTTTAAAAAATGCTTCAGTTCCTCACATTTTTATGCAATCATTTTGTTCAACCCACTGAATTAAAGCTGAAAGTCTGAACTTCAACTGCATCTGAATTGTTTTGTTCAAAATTCATTGTGGTAATGTACAGAACCAAAATTAGAAAAATGTTGTCTCTGTCCAAATATTTACGGACCTAACTGTACATGTTTCATTGGAACAGCACCAGACAAAAGCTCCAGCATCATCTCCTTGACCAATATCGATTCGTGATTCATCACAGAACGTCACTTTAACCAATCGTCTACAGTCCACGACTGCGTCTCTTCAGCCCACTGGAACCTTGTTTTCTTCTGTTTAGGTGTTAGTTTTCATTTGGTTTTTCTGTATATAAATCCCATTTCCTTCAGCCGACTTCTTACAGTTCGGTCACAAACATTGACTTGCGTTTCTGCCCATTTGTTTTGTTGCGCATTTTCAAGGCATATTGTTTTGAGTTTTCTGTCCTGACACTGACATCTTCCGTGGTTTACCTGTACGTTTTCCTTTTACGATCTTCCCATTTAGTTTGTATACTTGCTCCAAATATTAAGCTGCTTTTACATGGGCAGCAGAAACAAGTCGCACCCAGAAAAAGTTGTGCCTACTTTCCTTCATGTTTACACACGAAGTTCCTATCGGTGGCAAACTGGAAGCTTGACAGGTAAACCAAAGAGTGCCTGCACAAATCAGAGATCAGGAGCAAAATGGCGGGTGATGACAAAAGGTGCACTTTCATATTGTTTGACGTTTTCATGGCTCTTATAAGGGAAAAAAAAAAGAAGGATCCAGAACATAAGCACAAATGCACGGTGTGGCATCAGGATGTTCGAAGAACGTCAATGGTGGGAGAGAATCGCTTTTACACTACCGTTCAAAAGTTTGGGGTCACTCTGAAATGTCCTTATTTTTGAAAGAAAAGCACTGTTGTTTTCAATGAAGATCACTTTAAACTAATCAGAAATACACTCTATACGTCGCTAATGTGGTAAATGACTATTCTAGCTGCAAATGTCTGGTTTTTGGTGCAATATCTCCATAGGTGTATAGAGGCCCATTTCCAGCAACTCTCACTCCAGTGTTCTAATGGTACAATGTGTTTGCTCATTGCCTCAGAAGGCTAATGGATGATTAGAAAACCCTTGTACAATCATGTTAGCACAGCTGAAAACAGTTGAGCTCTTTAGAGAAGCTATAAAACTGACCTTCCTTTGAGCAGATTGATGCCATGTACACACGTAGCCGGGTATTTTTAAAACCGAACATTTTCCCCCCCTCCGTTTATAAAAATGTTTTATCCACACCACCTCGTCTTCGAAAAAAATCCCTTCCACACATAACCGAACATCTGCGTTTTCAATCACATTCATAAGCATTCCAAACCTGTAGATGGTTATTTCCCCAAATCCTACCCCCTAATCACATCGCCTGTGCTCTTGGAGCAGTAGTTGGGCTTCTAAAATTAAACATGTAAATAGCACCTGCACAATAATTAACGCTTTCAAGGCACTACTCCGATCCATTACTCTTTAGCTAGCCGCACACTACGCCGATTTTCAGCGTACCGAGCCAACTGAAGTCGCGAGTCAGGCGTAAAGACTAGTTTTCGATGGTACCGACTCATCTCACAGCCGATTCGAAAAACTAATCGGGAGCCAGACTGATCGGCGAGAGTCGCTAGCAATAGCCAATCATATCTTTCGCATATAACACGTGACATCATTAAACACAATTTCTAGCGCGAGAAATACGTGTTGGTAGCACCTAATGCAGGTATATACTGTAATTCCATAGACTGAAGCTTTATCCACAGACACAGTGGGCTGGAAAGCCACTCTGCTCAAGTTGTGTGGCTGAATTCCAAATCGCTTTAACTCCCCTATATAAGTGCACTATTTAAGGTTGGGAATAATAGCTCATGCAGCCTAGATAGTGCGCTACATATTCCGTGTTGTGTCATTTGTAATTCAGCCTGTAGCATCTTCAAGTGTTGGATTTAACAGTAACTATATCCAATAGCCAATCACAAAGCTATTGTCACGTGTCGCTTCAATTGCGACTGCACTCGTCAACAGTCGGGAGTTGGCTCTGAAATGGGTCGGTTCGGTACCGCGTGGATCGCCGTGGTGTGCGGCTAGCTTAAGTCCATGCTTAATCTGGCTTCTGCAGTAAACAAAGGTCGCACGTTTGACGTCAGGGCAGATTTGTTGTCATTTTTTTTGGCGCAGATTGTGACGTTCTAAAACGCAAAACTCCGGTTATCTCTGTCTACACGAAAAGGCATACACGGAGTTTTCAAAAATCTTCACTTTGCCCGGAGTTTTTTTAAATATTCGTTTTTGATGTGTTTTCATGTGGATGACAGGCCAAAACGTAGAAAAATATCTTCGATTTAGCAGATACCCGGCTACATGTGGACGGGGTCTGAGTTTCTGGAGCATCACATTTGTGGGGTCGATTAAATGCTCAAAATGGCCAGAAAAATGTCTTGACTATATTTTCTATTCATTTTACAACTTATGGTGGTAAATAAAAGTGTGACTTTTCATGGAACACACAAAATTGTCTGGGTGACCCCAAACTTTTGAACGGTAGTGTACGTTTACGCTGATGACGGTAGTTCCTCTCCTTGTCCAATCAGTACAACACTCAGTCTGGAGCTACGAAAAGGTACAAATTTGCCACAAAGCGGTCTTATCTGGATGAACGCTACCACACATGCCTAAGCCCTCCTAACTGCCACCGTGTTTACATGGTAAGCAGGAACAAATTGCGCCCAGAACAAGATGTTCCAGAAGAAGTTGCACCCATCAGTGTCAACTTGCTCTGGAACAAATCATGTTTAAACAGGCAACTACACTGGGGCAACCTGTTCCAGCACAAATGCCCATGTAAAAGCAGCTTTAGACACAGCTGACTGGGAACAGTCAACATCTTTTGCCACACTCCACGCTGAATTACATTATTGAAGGAGCTTTATAATCCTTTCCATTGTTTCAACAGACAGCTCTCTTGTTGGGCGGCATGGTGGTGTAGTGGTTAGCCCTGTCCCCTCACAGCAAGAAGGTTCTGGGTTCGAGCCCAGAGGACGACAGGGGCCTTTCTGTGTGGAGTTTGCATGTTCTCCCTGTGTCTGTGTGGGTTTCCCCGTAGTTCAAAGACAGGTGGTTAGGTTAACATGGGGCATCCATGGCCCAAGTTTGGGCTGAAGTGCCCTTGAGCAAGGGCACCACAACTGCTCCCACTGCTCTAGGTATGTGTGCGTGCGCTCACTGCTTCAGATGGGTTACATGCAGAGGTTAAATTTCACTCTGTGCTTGAATAGATTAGAGATTAGATAAAACTTTATTGATCCCTTTAGGAGGGTTCCCTCAGGGAAATTAAAGTGCCATTCCACCATTGGATGTATTTTTTTGGCATAAAATACAATATATTTTATGACAACATGACTAGACAGAGAAATCTTTTAGCTTCAAAATGATATATCAAACCTAATTTTTTGACAACGACAAGTATATTAATTTTGCGACCAAAGTCACCTACCCTTTTAATTTCCGCGCGGTAGTGAAATGTGATGTCATCGGCAGGTTCCCCTTCTTGTGTACCACATCACGTGTGACGTGGCACAGATTATCAGCAATGGCGGATAGAACGCGATTGTCAGCTTCGGAAAAGAAGCGAAGGAAAATAGCAAGTGATGCCCAAAGGAGACGGTCGATGGTGAATATCGGCACAGCAATCGACAAGTGGAAATCGCGTTCTATCCGCCATTGCTGATAATCTGTGCCACGTCACACGTGACGTGGTACACAAGAAGGGGAACCTGCCGATGAAATCACGTTTCACTACCGCGCGGAAATTAAAAGGGTAGGTGACTTTGGTCGCAAAATTAATATACTTGTCGTTGTCAAAAAATTATGTTTGATATATCATTTTGAAGCTAAAAGATTTCTCTGTCTAGTCATGTTGTCATAAAATATATTGTATTTTATGCCAAAGAATACATCCAATGGTGGAATGGCACTTTAAGACATTTTGAGAAAATTTCTCTCAAATTTGACTCTGTGCTTCAGTGTACGTGTGACAAAAGCTTCTTGGCCAGGTGCAACAGCAAGCACTCTCCAAACTGCTGACGAAATTTGCATAGTCAAACTTGCAAAGGTATTTGTTTCAGAAATTCAAATTACAAGATGATCCCATAAGAGCTTGTCAGTCCTCTCTGTTTTTTTATACCAGCACTGATTTCACGTACCTTCGCTTCGTCTCGCTTGTCAATTGTATTCGGCATTTTGAGTAAAAAAGCCGATACGAAAGAGAAACGTATTTTTGAAGAAGAGCAGCGACGATGAACATGTGCAAGTTTCGATAAAATAGAACGGATGTGGGTACTTTTGTAAGAACTGTTATGATTGGCCATCATGCTCTCGCCAGCGATGTTCTGGCCAATTACACTGTAGATAACACGTATTCTACCGTGAGACTAAAGATGGCGAAAATGTAAACATGCAACATCGTCGTAGGAATGAATTACGCTTGAGTATCACGAAGGAACATACCCCAACCCCCCTCAATAAATGAAAAAAAAATCTCAACGGATTTGGCATAATATAAAAAGGTCGATTTTTACTCAGAAAAAGCGGAAATCTGCCGAAAAGCTGAAAACTCTCATCCCTGCATAATTTTTTTTCTCCACTTGTTCAGGGAAAAAAAAATGCCATTAATTACAACAATTTAAATAGTTTGAGGTACGTTTCACAAAGCCAGAACGTTCAGCTAAAAACAGTGCCATATCAGTGAATTGTTTTTTTCTCCCCTCCCTACAAAGTGAAAAGCCTGAATGAACATCCGCCAAGAGTAGTGAGCCCATATTTTTTGCCAGGGTTTTCATTTTTCACCTGATGAAATTCCTTAGTTTAGTGGTTTGCAGCTCTTTTGCATCAGGCTGTGACTTCACAAAAACGTCTCAACTCCCTCCATCTACTTCCCCAAAATCTTCCTAAAATAGCTTGTTTGTTGGTGTTAGGTAATGACTGCACTGCAAGTTTCTTTTCTGTGTAATCTGCTACTGTTATCAGCACATTCCATTGCCACCACCTTGCATGTACAGTACCAGTCAAAAGTTTGGACACACCCAATTCAATGCTTTTTCTTTATTTTTTAATATTATATATCAATCAAGCGTTCCTGTCTCAAAGTAATAGATGTCATTTATCTTTACTTAGTTGAGCGGTTCTTGACATAACAGATTACTACAGTTGAGGAATCGTACGGAAGCCGAGAGAGGCCCTTCATATAATCCTTTTTATAATTCACCTTGTTATCCCGAGATAACGACATAATTAATTCAGGATCTCGAGAAAACAACACAACTAATTAGAGATCTCGAGAAAACAAAATACTTATTTCATGATCTCGAGTAAACAGCTGAGAAATGGTTCATTCAGGTGCGCCAAGAGACTTGTGATATGCTGACTTTGGGGCTATTTCTCATTCTGTATAGACGCAACTTTGGTCATTAGAATGTCTGGAATAATCGATCACCTAATAAGGCAATATTTTGATCAGGGGTTAACACAGGGAGAGATTGCATTAAGTCTTTTTTTTTTTAAAGATATTTTTTGGGCTTTTTTCACCTTTATTGGATAGGACAACGCAGAGACAGGAAATGATCGGGAGAGAGAGACGAGGAGGGACCAGGAAATGACCCCGGGCCGGAACCGAACCCGGATCCCCGGATCCACGGCACGGCGCCCCATCCACGACACCCCCTGCATTAAGTCTTTTAATAAGGAATCATTTCAAAATTAGTCCACGGCACCTCCGCAGAAGACTGGCCCTCTCTCTCAAGGCATCGTAAAAAGCCATTTCTGCTCGCACGGTGGTGGCAGCACGGTGGTGTAGTGGTTAGCACAGTCGCCTCACAGCAAGAAGGTTCCGGGTTCGAACCCAGCGGCCGGCGAGGGCCTTTCTGTGTGGAGTTTGCATGTTCTCCCCGTGTCTGCGTGGGTTTCCTCCAGGTGCTCCGGTTTCCCCCACAATCCAAAGACATGCAGTTAGGTTGACGTGGGGTGGCCTTGGGCTGAAGTGCCCTTGAGCAAGGTACTGAACCCCTGACTGCTCCCCGGGCGCTCTGGTGTGGCTGCCCACTGCTCTGGGTGTGTGCGTGTGTTCACTGCTTCAGATGGGTTAAATGCAGAGGATGAATTTCACTGTGCTTGAAGTGTGCATGTGACGAATAAAGGTTTCTTCTTCTTCTGTTACATGTCCGCCAATTTCTAAGTCTTCGTTGTCTGACCCACAGGGGGGCGCAGCTCTGCTAGAAACCTCAGTTGTTTTCCCAAGATCATGAAACAATTGTTTTGTTTTTTCGAGATCACAAAAGCTAATTGCCCCAATTAGCTTTTGACGAGGCACCTGTTAATCAAAAAGCATTCCAGGCGACTACCTCATGAAGCTGCATAAGATAATACTGATAGTGTTCAAATTGTTTTGTTTTCTTGAGATCTCGAATTAGTTGTGTTGTTTTCTTGAGATCCTGAATTAATTATGTCGTTATCTCGGGATAACAAGGTGAATAAAAAAAGATTATATGAAGGGCCTCTCGCGACTTCCGTAGAATCAGGCTATTTACTGTGTTATTATTGACTATTTACCATTTGATCTCAAAACACATTAAAGGTGACAAGAAATTGCCCCAATTAGCTTTTGACAAGGCACCTGTTAATCGAAAAGCATTCCAGGCGACTACCTCATGAAGCTGCGCAAGATAATGCTGATAGTGTTCAAAGTGTCAAGGTAAACGCTGGATACTTTGACGAATCTAATTTAATATGAAACTTGTTTTTTTTAGTTAAGTTTTTATTTTTACACATTGTTGATTACCACATAATTCCATACATGTTATTTAATCATTTTGACGTCTTCAATATTGTTCTACGAGGTAGAAAATAGCCCAAATACAGAGAAACCCGTAAATGAGTAGGGGTGTACAAATTTTCGACTGGAACCATACATAACTTTATTACACAGTCCAATTCAAGACTGACTTTTTTGGGGGGTCAATTACAGCATTCAGTGGTCTGTTAATTCTTGATATCAGACCACTGTTAAAGCAGATACGCAGAACCTTTATTTTTAAATACATTTCTGAGTGGATAGTATCTCCATCCTTGACTCTTGTATGCTGCATAAATGGAAATAAAAAATATATACATTTTTGAGAGTTAAAATTGACCGCAAAGTTGGCATTCGCGCTGCCCCGCTGAGCCAGCCAGCCCTGAGTGCGTGACGTCACTGCGGTAACCGGTTTTAAGGCCGAGGCCTTTTACAGCTATAGACCAAAGTCATATAAATAAAAATTTACGGTGAAAGTAAGAAATCCCGTTACCGACTTGCTCAACTAAGCCCATGTTTACATTAGACCGTATCAGCGGATCATCAGATTAACGTTTTTAAAACGATTAGCGTGCACACAGCAACACCAATACACGATTTGCGTGCACACAGCAACACCAATACACGGATACGCTCGGCTCCGCAGGCATCCTGCGCTCCAAATCACTCCGCCCTGAACAGCGAGTGCCCTCTGGAGGGTGCGCACTCTGGCCCTGCGCAGCTCATAGAGCGCGCGAGTGAAGTGAACAAGCTGTGATTCGGGACTGAGCCGCTGTGTGTGTGATCCCAGCGTACATCACTTACCACTTGCAAGTGGAAGGATGGCAAGCCTAAAGACAATCATAACTACACAATGGGCAGTATTTGCATCAGTATTTTCATACTTTTATACTCTTTAATGAAAGGTGATACAAGGCGGAAGTCCGCGCCGTTTTTCAGCAGTCGCGTCACATGACCAACGCCAGCGAATCAGGAAGGTGGGTGTCACAGTGACGTTGTCCAATGAGACGCCAGCTAGAGCTCAGCACAGCGTATCCGCATATTCTCAATGTTTACACAGCACCGGACCAGACACGATCTGGATTGAATACGTGGACGCTGGCGGATTCCCGTTTCCCGGCGTTTCCAGGCGGTTTAATGTAAACGGACAGTGCATCCGCGAAGAAAACGAGACAGATACGGTCTAATGTAAACGTAGCCTAAGACTGATTTGACTTCACTGATTGTGGGTTGACGCTCATTAAAGCAGGATAGGTGTTATAACTTATGCAGCATACATGTACATGCATGCATTTTCACTGATAAAACGTAAAAGGCTCATTAAATAATCAGACGAACTGAGACAATCACATTCTGAAGCAAATTAAATAATCTTATACCGGTAACTTACACACACAATACACGTTACATGTATTAATCTAAACGCAGGTAAACAACGTGTTGTTTTGTATCCAAACAAGAGTCGGAGCTTACCTGTCTGTGTTCTCGCTTCTTGAAGGCCGACCTTGTGGCCGATTATTTTGAAAACAATCTGACTTTCAGTTGTTCGTTCAGTTCTCCATTCATTCACTTCTTCCACGTAAGGGCGAGATATTGCTGCTGAAGCAAGCGTATCCAGCGGAGAAATCAGACGGCTGGTCCACTCATTCTCCATTTTCTCCATACTGAGTACTCCGCCATTACTGCTCGGCTCAGGCAATTACTAAAACCCGGGACGTCACCAATTTTAGCAACAACCACAGGGAGGTCACTGCCCGAGTGATATGTCCCGTCCCGTCCTATTCCGGGTTTAAGCAACAACCCTCAGCTCACACTCCGGGAGAACTGGTGCAACTGAACTTACTTTCCTTTTCTTGTAGTTTTGTTTTCCTTTAATTGTTGGTACTGCACTCTTTCAATACGGGCTTATAGCCAACACTCCTTAACAGATCAGAGGTCTCGTACGAGTCTTCAATAAAATGTGCAGAACAGAGGAGAGACCACTTCATAGGCGCCCAATGTGCCCGTGAACGTCTCACAAAACGTATCCAAATCTTTGCAGTTTGAACATTCTTGGGCCATGAATGCAACGTAAATCCACCTTCTGTCGTGTTGCTGCACCCACCACCAGCAACACATCTACATGGCATGGCGATAAATTAGCTCAAAATGGAGGGTCAGAGTTGCAGTCAGCTCTGTGTTTTAGTATAGCGGAAATGGCGATGAGACCGATAGACTTCCTGCTGTGACGTCACAGATGTCAAGGTCATTCACTCATACCGTTACCTATATGAATCATTTTAATCGTAAAAATTACTATATTAGATTTATTAACGCTTAACTATTCCTGTGCCATTCTGGAGGTCTCATGGCATTAAACAAACAGTGAGGCCATGGTTCTGCATATCTCCTTTAAGTATAAAAGACCATTGCTATGGACCACATCATTAGATGAAGCAATAAAATCATTTTTAAAATCAATATTTTCAAAATGATTGATTTCTTTAGTAGGTAGCTAGGTAATACGGGGATAATGTCCATCGAGCAGGTCATGATCGCAAAAGAAACCCCTTCAGGTGGATTCAAGACCTCTCCGCTTCACATCAGAGTCCTCCAACATACACACAGTCAGGGTTTATTTCACAATACTGACAAGCTTGCTGTGTATTATGCCTTACTTATCATACACAACTGCTATCAGTCACACAGAAGAGCATGACATTGCTGACTAGAGCTCAACGAAACCACCATCTACGGATCTTCTCACCAAGCACTCTTGGTTCATCTACTGTGCACGCTCTATTTTTTTTATTTATTGCATTGTCTGTTTGCACCGTGGGTCAGAGAGGACTGTGATTTCATCTGTGCTGTATGTCAAGCATGGAAAGCATATTTGACAAAGTTGACTTGACTTAGGGTTTTTCCCCCCCCTTTGCTCAGCACGCCACTTTCCCTCACAGTCAGTCACTCTCTATCTTTCTATCAGCTAATAACAACAATGCGATAAATACTGACAATGTCAGACATTTTATGGAAAGGCCATTAACAAAAATAACTTCCTAAGAAAGAACACTTATTTGATTATCTTGTTCTTGATTTGGGGGAGAACAAAAAAAAAATTGTGATCAAGGTTGCTTTAATTTTCACAACTTGTTTTTGTGTTGTGTTTTTAAGTTGTCCATTAATACTGTGATACACTAAGGCTACGTTCACACTGCAGGCTGAAGTGACTCAAATCCGATCTTTTCGCCCATATGTGACCTGTATCCGATCTTTTATTGACAATATGAACGACACAGATCCGATTTTTTCAAATCCGACCCAGGCCGTTTGGATATGTGGTCCTAATTAGGGCCCGAGCCCTATGGGCGAAGGCCCTATTGTTCTTGTAAGAGTTCACTATTATTATTCTTCCGTCTTCTTCTTCTTCTTTATTTTTCTCCGCTGTTGGGCCATTTTCGGGGCGCTTGCCATGGGCGAAAACGCACGAAATTTGGCACCAGTTCCGAGAATTGCCACCGCTACTCAGAACCAAAAGCCCAGACTTGGCCGGGGCTCCGGGCCTCTATAGCGCCCCCTAAGTCGTTGTGATTTTGGCCTCCCGCATTAAGGTGCCTGGTTGCCATGTAGTTTGTAGTAGTGGCATGCCATTTGGTACGCATATGTATCTCACTAAGCCGGACAAAAATGTAATGCCAATGCATTAGCCACGCCCAACAGGAAGTGAGGTAATTTCACTTTTGTGCGAAATGCATGGTCACGAAGACGGCGCAACTCCTCCTAGACCGTTCATAGGAATGTCACCAAAATTGATACACATCATCTACAGACATGGCTGACAAAAGTTACTAAATACGTTTCACGTAGGATTAACCGTTCAGAAGTTATACGTCAATCAATTTTCAATGCAAAATTTTACATGCTTAAAAATTCATAAATCTTCTAGTTGCTCAAAACTGCTCATTCTTCACACGCAAATCACTCATTGGGCTTCTGACAGGTTACCCAATTTCTGTGATATTTCGCCACTGGGGGCGCTATTTTTGGGCAAAAAATCCGATCTTTCCTCAAATTTGGTCAAACTTCACGGCCACCCTCTTACTACCTCCCATATCATGTATACCACATTTTGGGAATTTTCGTCCATGGGGGGCGCTGTTTTTGGCCGACGCAATTGCTCCAAAACGGGTTTTTGGTAAATAATTCCTTAATGCTTTTCCTTCACACCACTACCTTGTGATAGTGCGTTGCTGTTGTAGACACTTATTTTTCCAACTCATAATCGCTCATGTACAGCATAGCGCCACCTACTGACATGGGAAAAACCAAAAAATTTATTCTTCAAAAATCTATATCTCATCTTCTATTTACTCAATTGTCATCAAACTTCATATGCAAACTCTTCATAGCTCACCTGACATGTACGCCAAATTTTGTGCACTTTCGCCCCTGGGGGTGCTGGTTATGGCAGAAATGATATTGCAGCTTCTGATTTGTCAAACTTGGCAAGCAAACTCTTTACAAGACCCTTATTGGGGCGCTTGCCATGATCGACAACGCACGAAATTTGGCTCCTTTTTCTTAGACTGCCACCGCTACTGAGAACCAGAAGCCCAGATCCAGGCGGGCCTCAGGGCCTCTATAGCGCCCCCTAACTCGTTGTGATTTTGGCCTCCCGCATTAAGGTGCCTGGTTGCCATGTAGTTTGTAGTAGTGGCATGCCATTTGGTACGCATATGTATCTCACTAAGCCGGACAAAAATGTAATGCCAATGCATTAGCCACGCCCAACAGGAAGTGAGGTAATTTCACTTTTGTGCGAAATGCATGGCCACGAGGACGGCGCAACTCCTCCTAGACCGTTCATAGGAATGTCACCAAAATTGATACACATCATCTACAGACATGGCTGACAAAAGTTACTAAATACGTTTCACGTAGGATTAACCGTTCAGAAGTTATACGTCAATCAATTTTCGATGCAAAATTTTACATGCTTAAAAATTCATAACAAATCTTCTGATTGCTCAAATCTGCTCATACTTCACACGCAAATCACTCATTGGGCTTCTGACATGTTACCCAATTTCTGTGATATTTCGCCACTGGGGGCGCTATTTTTGGGCAAAAAATCCAATCTTTCCTCAAATTTGGTCAAACTTCACGGCCACCCTCTTACTACCTCCCATATCATGTATACCACATTTTGGGAATTTTCGTCCATGGGGGGCGCTGTTTTTGGCTGACGCAATTGCTCCAAAACGGGTTTTTGGTAAATAATTCCTTAATGCTTTTCCTTCACACCACTACCTTGTGATAGTACGTTGCTGTTGTAGACACTTATTTTTCCAACTCATAATCGCTCATGTACAGCATAGCGCCACCTACTGACATGGGAAAAGCCAAAAAATTTATTCTTCAAAAATCTATATCTCATCTTCTATTTACTCGATTGTCATCAAACTTCATACGCAAACTCTTCATAGCTCACCTGACATATACGCCAAATTTTGTGCACTTTTGCCCCTGGGGGTGCTGGTTACGGCACAAATGATATTGCAGCTTCTGATTTGTCAAACTTGGCAAGCAAACTCTTTACAAGACCCTTATTGGGGCGCTTGCCATGGTCGACAATGCACGAAATTTGGCTCCTTTTTCTTAGACTGCCTCCGCTACTGAGAACCAGAAGCCCAGATCCGGGCGGGCCTCAGGGCCTCTATAGCGCCCCCCGAGCACCGTACAGTGCGAGACCCTATTGTTACCATGTGTCCAATTCTGTGCTTTGTCGCCATTGTGGGAGTAATGTCTCTTGCCGAAGAAGCTGTGGAAGGTTTTTCGCGGGGACGCATGCCCCCGCCCCCCTTGGCCGCTGGCGCGAGGGCCCGTCGAGGCCGCTTGCGGCTTTAATTATTCTTCCGTCTTCTTCTTCTTCTTCCGTCTTCTTCTTCTTCTTTATTTTTCTCCGCTGTTGGGCCATTTTCGGGGCGCTTGCCATGGGCGAAAACGCACGAAATTTGGCACCAGTTCTGAGAATTGCCACCGCTACTCAGAACCAGAAGCCCAAACTTGGCCGGGGCTCAGGGCCTCCATAGCGCCCCCTAAGTCGTTGTGATTTTGGCCTCCCGCATTAAGGTGCCGGGTTGCCATATAGTTTGTAGTAGTGGCATGCCATTTGGTACGCGTATGTATCTCACTAAGCCGGACAAAAATGTCATGCCAATGCATTAGCCACGCCCAACAGGAAGTGAGGTAATTTCACTTTTGTGCAAAATGCATGGCCACGAAGACGGCGCAACTCCTCCTAGACCGTTCATAGGAATGTCACCAAAATTGATACACATCATCTACAGACATGGCTGACAAAAGTTACTAAATAGGTTTCACGTAGCATAAACCGTTCAGAAGTTATACGTCAATCAATTTTCAATGCAACATTTTACATGCTTAAAAATTCATAAATCTTCGACTTGCTCAAAACTGCTCATACTTCACACGCAGATCACTCATTGGGCTTCTGACATGTTACCCACTTTCTGTGATATTTCACCACTGGGGGCGCTATTTTTGGGCAAAAATTCCAGTCTTTCCTCAAATTTGGTCAAACTTCACGGCCACCCTCTTCCTACCTCCCATGTCATGTATACCACATTTTGGGAATTTTCGTCCATGGGGGGCGCTGTTTTTGGCCGACGCAATTGCTCCAAAACAGGTTTTTGGTAAATAATTCCATAATGCTTTTCCTTCACACCACTACCTTGTGATAGTGCGTTGCTGTTGTAGACACTTATTTTTCCAACTCATAATCGCTCATGTACAGCATAGCGCCACCTACTGACATGGGAAAAACCAAAAATTTTATTCTTCAAAAATCTATATCTCATCTTCTATTTACTCAATTGTCATCAAACTTCATAGGCAAACTCTTCATAGCTCACCTGACATGTACGCCTAATTTTGTGCACTTTCGCCCCTGGGGGTGCTGGTTATGGCAAAAATGATATTGCAGCTTCTGATTTGTCAAACTTGGCAAGCAAACTCTTTACAAGACCCTTATTAGGGCGCTATTATTATTAGGGCCCGAGCACCGTACAGTGCGAGACCCTATCATTGCCATGTGTCCAATTCTGTTCTTTGTCGCCATTGCGGGAGTAATGTCTCTTGCCGACGAAGCTGTGGAAGGTATTTCGCGGGGACGCATGCCCCCGCCCCCCTTGGCCGCTGGCGCGAGGGCCCGTCGAGGCCGCTTGCGGCTTTATTAGGGCCCGAGCCCTATGGGCGAAGGCCCTATTGTTCTTGTAAGAGTTCACTATTATTATTCTTCTTCCGTCTTCTTCTTCTTCTTCTTCTTCTTCCATCTTCTTCTTCTTCTTTATTTTTCTCCGCTGTTGGGCCATTTTCGGGGCGCTTGCCATGGGCGAAAACGCACGAAATTTGGCACCAGTTCCGAGAATTGCCACCGCTACTCAGAACCAGAAGCCCAGACTTGGCCGGGGCTCCGGGCCTCTATAGCGCCCCCTAAGTCGTTGTGATTTTGGCCTCCCGCATTAAGGTGCCTGGGTGCCATGTAGTTTGTAGTAGTGGCATGCCATTTGGTACGCATATGTATCTCACTAAGCCGGACAAAAATGTAATGCCAATGCATTAGCCACGCCCAACAGGAAGTGAGGTACTTTCCCTTTTGTGCGAAATGCATGGCCACGAAGACGGCGCAACTCCTCCTAGACCGTTCATAGGAATGTCACCAAAATTGATACACATCATCTACAGACATGGCTGACAAAAGTTACTAAATACGTTTCACGTAGGATAAACCGTTCAGAAGTTATACGTCAATCAATTTTCGATGCAAAATTTTACATGCTTAAAAATTCATAACAAATCTTCTGATTGCTCAAACCTGCTCATACTTCACACGCAAATCACGCATTGGGCTTCTGACATGTTACCCAATTTCTGTGATATTTCGCCACTGGGGGCGCTATTTTTGGGCAAAAATTCGAATCTTTCCTCAAATTTGGTCAAACTTCACGGCCACCCTCTTACTACCTCCCATGTCATGTATACCACCTTTTGGGAATTTTCGTCCATGGGGGGCGCTGTTTTTGGCCGACGCAATTGCTCCAAAACGGGCTTTTGGTAAATGATTCCATAATGCTTTTCCTTCACACCACTACCTTGTGCTAGTGCGTTGCTGTTGTTGACACTTATTTCTCCAACTCATAATCGCTCATGTACAGCATAGCGCCACCTACTGACATGGGAAAAACCAAAAATTTTATTCTTCAAAAATCTATATCTCATCTTCTATTTACTCAATTGTCATCAAACTTCATACGCAAACTCTTCATAGCTCACCTGACATGTACGCCAAATTTTGTGCACTTTCGCCCCTGGGGGTGCTGGTTATGGCAGAAATGATATTGCAGCTTCTGATTTGTCAAACTTGTCAAGCAAACTCTTTACAAGACCCTTATTGGGGCGCTATTATTATTAGGGCCCGAGCACCGTTCAGTGCGAGACCCTATCGTTGCCATGTGTCCAATTCTGTGCTTTGTCGCCATTGCGGGAGTAATGTCTCTTGCCGAAGAAGCTGTGGAAGGTATTTCGCGGGGACGCATGCCCCCGCCCCCCTTGGCCGTTGGCGCGAGGGCCCGTCGAGGCCGCTTGCGGCTTTAATTCCGATTCCTATCCGCTCTTTTCATATGCGACTTCAGTCTGAACCGCCAGGTCGCATTCATCCGACTTACACGTCATCAACAAGCCACAAACGTCACTATTCTGCGCTGAAGTAGGCGGCGGGTCTCTCAAAAAAGTTACAACAACATGGCGCATAATCACGGGCGCAGATAGAGGGTGGGACAAGTCAGATTTAAATTCACCTCGTTCGTTCCCCCCCCACTTATAGGGAGGAAAAAACGTCTGTGCTGTCTTTCTTTGTATAAGGCAAACCTCACGGAAAAATCAAAAGACTAATTACCATTCGGTTTATTAAGGTGCACGGCAGTGTATACATAGTAGCAACAACTCACATAAAACAAAACAAAGACTGATATTCGGTTGGTTGAGCTGCGCAGACTGCACAGGTTGCGAGCTCGAGCTTGGTTGCTATGGTTACTAACAACAAGTTTGACAGGCATATTGGGGTTGGGGTTGGTTTGCTGGCAGCTTTGTCCCCCCCAGTTTTTTGTCCCTCCCAGTTCAAAAAACGTATCTGCGCCCCTGCGCATGACATCAATGCGAGGGACGCTTCGGGCTGTGAAGGTTCTGAATCTTCTCAATGGAAGGACGCAGAGGTTAGGGAGCTGATTTCCATTTGGGGGGATGCAGCTATTCAAGCTAGATTGGATGGGTCATACCGCAACCGGGCGGTTTTACTTCCGTAAACACTGGCCATGCTCACTGCGTGTGACGTCGTCGTATCCTGCAGTGCGCATGCGGAACACTTTTAGGTCGCTTTTCGTTCATACTGAGGATCACATACAAGTCGCATATATTTGTTAATGTCAACGACCTCACAAAAAAAATCGGATTTCACAAAAAAATCGGAATTGAGCATTAAGCCTTGCAGTGTGAACGTAGCGTAACTGATATACTTAGCTAAAGTTATCATATATTTATAATTTAAAAAAAAAAAAAAAAAAAACACTTCCGACAACAACAACCTCCTCCTCATGGTCAATAAGAGATTTTTTTTTTTTAGCGGTCCAAATCCTGCACTCTGACTGGCTGGCAAGCGGGTCCATATCCTACGATACGGACCCCGGTTACGGACCTCTGGCAACTCGCTCGTTCACAACAAACATAGTAGAATTTGTCAACATTTATCTTTTTTTTTTTAAATAAGATTTATTTATAAGATTATCAAAAATCTTATAAATCTTTGCCAGCATTTCTCAGGAGAATAGCATTAATAGCGATAACGACAGTGTTCACAGCGAAAGCGAGTTTTACTACCCTGAGGAAGAAGAAATAAAAGAAAACATTTCAGGAGAAAGCTAAAAACCTCTAACTGTTGCTAACGCCGAGCAAAAACATGGCTGAATCCTGAATGACTCGATTTTGTATAAATAGGGGACTACATAGGCGGCAAAATGTAGTTTTTTTCCTGCCATGGAAGTGCACTTGTATACGGACAGGGTTTCCCCAGGTTTGACCACCATAAATTTAAGACTTTAAGACCTTTTTAAGACCACTTAAATGAGAATTAAGACCTACATCGCACCCATTATGCGGTCGTAGAACACCAGATCAAATTCCCAATAATGACAAATGTTTCAAGTAAAAATACTTTTATTATAAAAGTTATATACTTAAAAGTCATTATGTGCATTACTTGTCAAATCTTCACATTCAAGACAAGCAAGACCGAATTTTGTTATGTAAGACGTTTTGTTTTTTCCACAGGAGAATGTTGTAGCGACTTCCGAGTCTGGGAACACAGCCTTAAAGAGTTCGCTTATGCCCTCATTCGAGCTGTACGAGTGGTGTTCCGTAATTGTTTTTAAAATCCAGAGCACCTCTGCCCGAAGTGTCGGGGTTCCACCGACACCCATCATGCCACTGCTCGGCCCTTGTGTTGTTGCTAGCCTTGCCGATGATGTCTGGCTTGGCTGATGCTGCTGATGTTCGACAGCGGTGCTAGTGCCAACTCCAGGTGCATTCGGAGATTGAATCGTGCAGAACTGAGCGATGGGCTGGTGGCGGTGGAGGCCAGCTGCAATGTGCTTTGAGCTCTTCATGTGAGACTCTAAAGCGAAATGACCTATAGTGGACAACTTGAAGGTCTTTCGACAAACACAGCATCTTGCTTCAATGTCGCTTCCAGGAACCTCCCTCACCCAATCACGATATCTTTCATCTGAAAGCCACTGCTGATTAAAACGACACTTCCCCATGCTGCGATTCACGGAGTCTCCTCTCCATCACGGACTCCAACGATTGCGCCGGCGCGAAAATGTATCAATATTGTTTCTTTCTTTGCGCATACTCCAAGAAATTCACTGATGTTACGCAAAACCCACGTTTTCACATTGTAGAATAGTATGAGTAAATTTAAGACCTTTGTTTAAAAAATTAAGACTTGGGCAAAGCAAGTTAAGACTTTTTAAGGCCTTAATTTTGGAATATTAAATTTAAGACTTTAAGACTTTTAAGACCCCGCGGCTACCATGACCGAGGAGGAAGCAATTTGCATTACAGCCATGAATGAGGATTCAAAATGGCGGCTCGGTTTTCCCTTTTGGGCGCTCTCGTTTTCTGTTAGAATTTGGGAAAGAAAAAAATAAAAATATATTATTTACCAGCTTAAGGTCGGTCCGTATGGTGAAATACCATGACCTCGGCCTCGCTCAGTACTTTCAAGACCTCGGTCACGGTATTTCACGATACGGACCTCCCAGCTGGTAAATAACATATTTCTTCATGGTAAAGTCTCAGATATGTTTCACCAAAAAAAAAAAAAAACCTTCTTATATCTTGTAATAAACACTTTCGTCTGAGGGAGTTTTTCCTTGCCACCGTCACCACCAGTTTGATCATTCGAGATAGATTAGGGATAAAATTAGATCAAGTCTTTAATTTTCTGTAAAGCTGCTTTGTGACAATGCTGCTAAAATCGCTTTACAATAAATAAATAAATAAATGAATGAAACGACAACTTATTTTTGGATTGTTTTGTTTCAACATTGTGCTTTTAATATAATCTCTACATCAGTGTGAATGCAGCCTTTCTAACGCCAAAGATTTACATGACTGACTTGCCGTTAGTTAAATAAATCTGTTTAATAAACTGGATACGACTGTATTCTGTACATTGAGTAAAGTTCCAGTGACTAATATTAGCATTTGTTTATTTTTGTAATGAAATTCTGACTTGACTCATGGTCAGTTTTCACTTTAGTTACCCACAATGCTGTTTAACTACCTACCTTGGTGCAACTGAATTTAGGTTGCGCGTCAGCTCTGACAAGTCCTTACCCCTTTTCGACCAACAGGGAACAGGTTCTCGAACCGGTTCCACTCAGGAACCTTAGTGCTAGGTAGTGAACCACCCCAGGTTTTCAATTTGGACCATCGTAATCAAGGATGCATCATGAACGGTGGGCGTTATACAATGCACGATGGGAGTAAACAGCAGGAGCAAGATGGTGGTGTGCACGGATTACCTGTGAACTTTTGTTCTATTAGTGCAAATATTTGTTATCATTCTATTTTTTCCCCTAAAGACGTATCCGTTTCCATTGCTGCGTTTTGCTTCCTCTCCAAACTAATGGCACGCCTACTGATGTCATGGTTTGCGCTGGAAAAAAACAGCTCGATTTTGGTTCCAGCTGGGAACCAATTTTTCAAGTTCCGAACCACTTGATTTTTGGGCAAAATGCTCTGAATGGTTGAAAAATTGGTGCACGAATCAAAACAGAATCTCTTCCCTGTTGGTTGAAAAGGGGTAGCTTAGTTTAATTTCATGCTCAGCACCATCACGCTCATGATCTTGTAGATCAGTGCAACTGGGTCAAGCTTTGAGCCCAAGAACAGAACACTGAACTTCACTGTAAAATGGTGAACGAGAAAAAGAAATTTACGTCCTTTTGTTTTTCGAAGCAGACGGAGAAATTTGACCGTTATCCCTTACGTTATTCCTGACTGTTCAGACAGTGTGAACAAGCACTGTGTGTGAGAGAGAGGGTGTATGCTGTGTGCTCACCTTGCTGAGGATGTTGAACTCCCACCCAGGGAAGGTGATCACCCGCAGAGCCTTTCCAGCCCACAGCACCACCACTGTGGCCAACATCTGTCATCAACACAGCAACACGTCTCACTACACTACCACCAACGATGGGGAACAGAACTACAGGAAGAAATGTGTCTTACCTGCCCGATGCCGAGACATATCAATGAAGGAAACCTATAAACGATAAACGTTTTAAGAAAACTTAATACAGGTAGAACACTCATGCCAGTTGGAGGCTATTATTTGAAACTTAGCAACTCTGATGAAGGCTTAAGCCCCACCCACTGAGCACAATAACATCATGTCCGATATGCCTGAAAAACTTCTGCGATGCATCAGTTTGATCTACATCTCAAATTCCTTTCAAAGAAAACCTTATAAACCACACTAACCAGAGTGCAAACCATTTAAACCAAACTGTATTTTTAAAAACAGTTCTAATAATAAAAAACCCATGCACAACTTTTTCAAAATGATTATTGATGGACTGGTGTCAGATTTTTTTTTTAAACTAGAAAACTTACCAAAAATTATAAATAACATTAGTTGTCACTTTGTGAAAAGACACACACTCATTTCTGTTTATCAACCATAAAGCAAATGTACACGTTTTAAATAGACAAGGCCTCTTTTGCATAAAGAAATCTACAATTGCTTAGGCCCTGGCCATACTACAGCTCACAATAGGTTTGCAAATACCTGATGATGAAAAACTGGTAGCATCACCACCAATCGTGCGATGCATGGTGAATGTTCTCTTAGCTTCACGAGTTGTTTTTTGACATGTCTCCATCTCATGAGTGGCCAAAATAATCATCAAAAATTTCAGTGCATGCACTGAAATTTGGTAGATACACTATATTGCCAAAAGTATTTGCTCACCCATCCAAATTATCGGAATCAGGTGTTCCAATCACTTCCATGGCCACAGGTGTATAAAATCAAGCACCTAGGCATGCAGACTGTTTTTACAGTTTGGAGCTGGCCCCTTCCTCTTCCAACATGACTGTGCACCAGTGCACAAAGCAAGGTCCATAAAGACATGGATGACAGAGTCTGGTGTGGATGAACTTGACTGGCCTGCATAGAGTCCTGACCTCAACCCGATAGAACACCTTTGCAGTGATCCCACAGACCAGGTAGCAATTTGTGGTGCTCCACTGTGCCGATGAGGGAATCGTGCGCGGTGGTGTCGTGGCGGTCGGTGGAGTCGGTCATTGGGGTGTATGCAAAGTGCTTACAGCGGGCGGTGTTCAAACACAGTATTTTTCTTCAGAGTCACCTGCTGGGACTATTTTAAAGCTACAAGAAGCATTTGAGATTATTCAGTTCAATCTAAATTCTTTTAAGTTCTTTAAGAGAAGACAGCTAAAACAAAAGTTTTACCAGAACCCTGCCTGGTTTCATTCCTCGACCCAACTTTACATTACAGGGCAGGCCATTAGTTTGCTGGGCTTGATGTTGGTGGAAAACCTGTCTTTTAAATTTATGAAAATTACTCACCAAAATTGAAGTTAAAGTTTAGTTTTTACTAGAGATGCACCGATTGCAATTTTTTGGGCCGATTCCGATTTTCCATGGAGTGTGACCTGCCGATACTGATTTTGGCCGATTCCGATTTCATTTTTTCAAACCACTTCACAGCACACACAAAGACTATTTTTCTTTTTATCTTTTCTTTAATTAGCCCAAGAGCATTAGCTCAAAATTGAGTCCACCCCGGAACAAATTAGTAACAAGCTGAATTTTTCAGAATATGTTCAGAATACCCTTAGGAATAACATACTAAAAGTCCCCGGGAATCCACCTTGTGCTCTCTGAGAAATTCAAGATGGCGTCCAAAATGGCCACCGATTGGAGATTTTTCAATATCTCAGGGATGAAACATAATATAAATGCAATTAAAATGTTAAATTATATGTTCTCTCATACAAGCAATGCAAATTCACCATTGTCACACTGTTAAAATTAAAATTAACCAAGATTACAAGGTCATTAATGTGGAAATTACATGGAATTTGATGGTTGACATGATTGACAGATTAGCTTAGTAGACTACCTACATACATGAACATAATGTAAGACAACAATTAGACATCAATTTCCTTAATATTTAGTGCATCTTTAAGCTTTGATAAAATATTAAAGGGAAATTAAATTTGAGAACTCTATCTTCTAAAACTACAATGCAAGCTGTTTCAGTACACTTCAACATTCCGGCGACTTTCATGACAAAAAGGTCTGCCTCAATAAAAGCTCTTGCTTATAAACAATGAGTAGACTTAAACACTTCTCAGTGCCTCAGTTGTAATGCTTGGACCTTTGTTGTACCATCAATGAAGTAGGGAATTTATTCAAGCTTGTTTAAGGGTGGAAAAAAATTCATCTTTGAGTTTCTAGCGCCAGTCTTTACTACTAGCAATGCCAGTGTGTTCGGACAAAAAATGACTAAACTCAGCATGACCTTTTAACATGCCATTTTTCATTTTACACCACCAATTTACTTTAATTAATATTAATGAAAATAAGTGCTCCAACCCCTAGTAATTGTGTTTGTTGTTTTGTGAACAGAATAGGATGATACGGAGTGAACGAGTAACCAATGGATCCACACTCTATAATCGGTAGTGTACATTAAATAGCACATGTATAGATTTACAATTATAAGTCTGTAATTATTAGTCCTAAACATTAAGAACTGAAGCCATTTCAAAAACATATGAGATATCTTCATGATACCATAACGATTATTTTGTCATAACAGTCATTGTTATTTCTTCTTGGATGTGAATTTATGGGCCAGGGCGTTTCAAGATTGATACTTGATTCAAGGATCGGACTGAATGAAACCTACACACATTCATAGTACTGTGCACATTCATAAATGTGAACTGGTGAAGTGCCAAAAATATGACAATCTAACCAGACATGGCAAGCGAACACATTATACACAAATATACTGTTATAATAATGTGTACATTGTTATTATATAATGTTAATACACAATGTAATTAATACACATGTTGGAATTTACTCTCCTACCCTACAAAACATATATTCTGACCTTTTAATTGCATTAATATTTTGTTTTGGGCCTGAGATATGGGCAGATCTCCATTTGGCGGCCATTTTGGACGCCATCTTGAATTTCTCAGACAGCACAAGGGGGATTTCCGGGGACTTTTAGTATGTTATTCCTAAAGGTATTCTGAACATATTCTGAAATTTTCGGCTTGTTACCAATTTGTTCCGGGTATAACCCTATTACTCCTGGGCTAAATAGAACATTCTGCCAGATTTTCAGTAATAAATTTTCAACACCTCAAAGGTTGAAAACAAACAAAAAGACATTGTTCTTTGTAAAATCTTTCTTCATGTTTGGTATTAACAAATTAATTCCTGAAATAGGAAATTCACACAAACATTTCTAAATAGGCTTATGAAAGTGTGTTCCATAGCAGCAGGCAAATAATATAGGGGGGGGGGGGGGGGGGGGGGGGGGGTTGTTTTTGTGGCAGATATTGGTTGCACTTGATTCCATTGGAAATTACTCTACAAATACACATTTGACAAAGATGATAGAATGGCTATGGTACAAGTATGACTGGAAATTATTTTTGTATTTTGATACTGAATGAAGAAATGGGTTGTTCTATAAGGCATAAGTTTTCAGATCTAAATAGGCTTATGAAAGTGTGTTCCATAGCAGTAGGCAAATAATATAGGGGGGGGGGGGGGGGGGGAGTTGTTTTTGTGGCAGATATTGGTTGCACTTGATTCCATTGGAAATTACTCTACAAATACACATTTGACAAAGATGATAGAATGGCTATGGTACAAGTATGACTGGAAATTATTTTTGTATTTTGATACTGAATGAAGAAATGGGTTGTTCTATAAGGCATAAGTTTTCAGATCTAAATAGGCTTATGAAAGTGTGTTCCATAGCAGTAGGCAAATAATATATGAGGGGGGGGACTTCTTTTCCCATCCAATATTTGCCACAAAAACAACTCCCCCCCATATATTATTTGCCTACTGCTATGGAACACACTTTCATAAGCCTATTTAGATCTGAAAACTTATGCCTTATAGAACCCATTTCTTCATTCAGTATCAAAATACAAAAATAATTTCCAGTCATACTTATACCATAGCCATTCTATCATCTTTGTCAAATGTGTATTTGTAGAGTAATTTCCAATGGATCAAGTGCAACCAAGGTCGTAAAACAAACAAAGACTTTTTTTCTTTCTCTCTTTGTACAAATCTAACTAGATGTTTGGTAATAGGATAACGTATTAATTCCTGTAATGGGAAATTCACACAACCACAAACGTTTTCTTCTTTTCACATCCAATATCTGGCACAAAAAAGAAATTCACTATATTTGGATATCCAAATATAGTGAATTTTTTTTTTTTTTTTGTTAACGGCGCGTGCGCCGGAGCTCGTTAGGCGCGCAGGACTGCCACTGTTCTGCACAAGCGCAACACAATCACACTAGAGAGCATGTTCAAGCTGCCAGTGTAGCTGCGGTCTTTTTAGTTGCGAATTACAAGTATTTCCTCTTTCATCCCTATGTGATACACAAGTTTTGATCGGCAGAAAATCGGCATATTTTAATTTTGACCGGCCGGTCATGGCCGATCACATGAAAATCGGCCGATTCCGATCAGCAGCCGGTCAATCGGTGCATCTCTGGTTTTGACCTTAGTTTTTTGCCTTTTTAGTGGCAATCTTTCAATCATTCTTTAGTTGACATTCAAGGAATAAATTGCAAAAAACAAGCTGGAGGTTTTTATTTTAAATATTGAACTCAAAACTTACCTCAACCAATACTAAAATGAAATAAATAGTATAATGTAACAAAATAATAATAAAATATCATAATTAGATGTAAGAAACCACTTAAGGTAACACCAAGGCAACTAACAGTAATGAAAAAGCATTACCCTAATTGGTGCAAAGCCTGCATGCCTTGTCAGAACATTTAATTCTGTGTGGCTTCCTGGGAAAAAAAAAAAAAAAAAAACTCAAGTGCCCTATCGTAAGGGAAGTTATTGCTGAAGCGGGATAAACGGGATAATGCAATAAGGCCGGTTCCTCGCGTCAAGCTGCTACTGTCTGCATCAGAATTGGTTTATAGCCTGACTCAGGGATGTCCGTTTCCTGTAAGCCAAGAAGGCTATGATAAAGCTCATCAGGAGAACGACGTAGGCTACCTTTTAAAATAAGGGGTCGGAAGGCGAATTGGGAAGGCTGCATTATTTTTAATTAGCCTAACAGGCCTACTTGCAGTCCGGGTATATGCGAAATGGCAGGCCTGTGTACACATCTCTCCGTCTCTCTCTTCCTCTGTGTGTGGGTGTGCGCGCACGCGTGAACGAGAAGAAAAAGCACTATAAATGAACGGAACGATACGCAACGGAATTTTTTTTTTTTCAAAATCGCGAGTCTGATTGTGTGGCGATAGGAATCCATTGTGTGGCGCTGCGCCACACAATGGTATATGTATGGGAAACCCTGCCTTTGGGATGAATTAGAGCGGAGACTGAGAGCCAGGCCTTCTCATCCAACATCAGTGTGTGACCTCACAAATGCGCTTCTGGAAGAATGGTCAAAAATTCCCATAAACACACTCCTAAACCTTGTGGACAGCCTTCCCAGAAGAGTTGAAGCTGTTCTAGCTGCAAAGGGTGGACCGACGTCATATTGAACCCTATGGATTAGGAATGGGATGTCACTTAAGCTCATATGTGAGTCAAGGCAGGTGAGCGAATACTTTTGGCAATATAGTGTACATTTTTGTCGGCAAACTAAGCAGCAAATACTCGCAGATGGGTTTGGGAATACTTCCCAAAGCTCGGGGAACCTTTGCCACCAAATGCCTCATTTTCACTGATAACCCATTGCAAAGTATCGCAAGCTGTAGTGTGACCATAGCCTTATACTTGTATCTCAAAAATCAACTGATGAAGCTTTACTGAGGTCTGTTGTTCAAGATTTAAAACTGCTATAGGAAAAAGCAACAACCGTAACCCTGGAGTTTCCAAAAAGCAATGTGATCAGATGGAAATACAACCCCAATTCCAAAAAAGTTGGGACGCTGACTAAAACAGAAATAAAAACAGAATGCGATAATTTACAAAATCATGGAAACCCGATATTTCATTGAAAATAGTACAAAAATAACATATCAAAATGTTGAAACTCAGAAATTTTATTGTTTTTGGAAAAACATATGCTTATTTTGAATTTGATGTCAGCAACACGTTTCAAAAAAGTTGGGACAGGGGCAACAAAAGACTGAAAAAGTTGCATAATGCCAAAAAACTAATTTGGTTAATTGGTAACAGGTCAGTAACATGATTGGGTATAAAAAGAGCATCCCAGAGTGGCTGAGTCTCTCAGAAGTAAAGATGGGGCGGGGTTCATCACTCTGTGAAAGACTGCGTGGGCAAACAGTGCAACAATTTAAAGAATGACGTTCCTCAATGTAAAATTGCAAAGAATTTGTGGATCACATCATCTATGGTCCATCATATCATAAAAAGATTCAGAGAATCTGGAGAAATCTCTGTATGCAAGAGACAAGGCTGAAAACTGACATTGGATGTCTGTGACCTTCAGGACCTCAGGCAACACTGCATTAAAAGCAGACACGTGTCTGTAGTGGAACTCACTGTATGGGCTCAAGAATACTTCAGAAAACCATCATCTGTGAAAACAGTTCATTACTGCATCCACAAATGCAAGTTAAACCCAGATATAAACAATATCCAGAAACAACGCCACCTTCTCTGGGCCCGAGCTCTTTTACGATGGACTGAGGCGAAGTGGAAAAATTGTCCTGAGGTCTGACGAATCAAAAGTAGAAATTCTTTTTAGAAATCATGGACACCACGTCCTCCAGGCTAAAGAGGAGAGGGACCATCCGGCTTGTTATCAGTGCACAGGTCAAAAGCCAGGATCTGAGATAGTATGAGGGTGCAATTAGTGCACATGACATGGGTAGCTTGTACATCTGGGAAGGCATCATTAATGCTGAATCATATATACACATTTCAGAGCAATATGCTGCCATCCAGACAAAATCTTTTTCAGGGAAGGCCTTCTTTCTTTCAGTAAGACAATGCCATACTGCTTTCTTCACATATTAAAACTGCATAGCTCCATAGTAAAAAAGTCCAGGTGCTAAACTGGCCAGCCTGCAGTCCAGACCTGTCTCCCATGTAAAACGTTTGGCGCATTATGAAGTGCAAAATACGACAAAGGAGACCCGGAACTATTGAGCAACTGAAACTGTGTATCAGGCAAGAATGGGACAACATTTATTTTTCAAAACTACAGCAGTTGGTCTCCTCAGTTCCCAAACATTTACAGAGTGTTGTTAAAACTAGACGTGCTGCATCACCGTGATAAACATGCCCTGGTGTCAACTTTTTTGAAATGTGTCTCTGACATCAAATTCAAAATGAGTATATACACTTTTCAAAAAAATTACAAATTTCTCAGTTTCAACATTTATGTCGTCTTTGTACCATTTTTAATGAAATATAGGGTTTCCATGATGTGCAAATTATTGCATTCCGTTTTTATTTCCAGTTTTCACAGCACCCCGATTCCAAAAAAGTTGGGATTGTAAAAAGAATCTCTCATGCACGTCTCCTCATGATTTTCCCAACAAAGTCACACGTTGTTCTTACATACTACCAAGTTTACTACAAACATACTAATACATAGTGGTGTGCAAAAGTCTTATGCAAAGAAATGCTGTAGAACAAAGATGCCTTCGGAAATAATGAAATGAAATGTGTCTGCATAAAGGGAAAAAAACAGAGCTGCAAACCATAAACTGAACAAAGTCAATGTTTGGTGTGAGAGCACATTGCTTAAAAATAATCTCAGGTACAGTGAGTGCAGTTTTATAAGGAAATGAGCTGCAAGTTTTTTTGAGCATCTTGCAGAACCAGCCACAGTTCTCCTCAAGACTCATCACACTTGATTCTTGGAATTAAATGTTTGGAAATATAAAATCTTAGAGCCTAAGATTTGTGCACAGTACAGTATATATGAAGAGATGTGCAGTTTGTATGCCTATGATGACTGAGAGAAATCTTTCAGTGAAGAAGTTTTCCTCTGGGTTAAAGCAAATCCCCTGTAGGCTCATGCTTTATAAAGTGCTTTAACACTTACATCCCAGGTTCCCAACCTTGGTCCTGGAGAACCAACCCCGGTCCTGTACATTTTAGTGTTTTCCCTGCTCCATACTCAACACACCCTATTTAACTAATCTGCTAAATGACTGCGCTTCCTGAGTTGAAGTGAGGGTAAAAATGCTATGCAACCAGAGGGTTCTCCAGGACCACGACTGGAAACCATGGATCTGTAATAAAGAGCACTGTAGCGTGAATTTTTTTTCCCCCCTCAATCTCAGCAGGCGCATGAATGGGCTTTTGTAAATGAGAGACATGTTGTATGTGTGTCTTGGCTCCGGAAATACATCTACTATGGAGGCCTGTTTCAGACATTTGAAAATAAATCAATCACACAGTATGCAATAATAATAATAATAAAATCTCACTTGTGTCTTAGTTTCTCATAATATTTTATATGTTATAATTATGATTTAGTTTCTCATAATAATGACTTACTATTTCATAATGACATTTTCTCAAAATTATGACTTAATCTCTCATAATAATGAGATTCCTCATAATTATTACTTAGTGTCTCAATTATGAGAAATTCTTATTTCATGAGATTATGGCTTAGTATTTCATAATTATTACTTGCCATCTCATAGTAATGAAATATGAGTATCTTGTAATTATGGCTTAGTATCTCAATTTATGTAGTCATAATTATGAGTATGAGCCAATGATGACAGTAAGACAAAATTATGAGATACTAAGACATAATTATGAGACACTTTCTCGTATTTCATTACTAGGAGATAAGTCATAATTATTACTTGCCAAGTCAATTATGAGATAGTAAGAAGTAACAAGATACTATGAGAAACCCTCATATTCTATGAGATTACAAGACATGACGTACTAAGCCATAATTATGAGATACTTTCTGATATTTCATTACAAGATACTAAGCCATAATTGAGATATTAAAGCATAATGAGATACTTTCTCGTATTTCATTACTAGAAGATAGCAACTCAATCATTACTTGCTAAGTCAATAATGAGATTGTAAGCAATAATGAGATACTAAGTCATAATTAAGAGAAACTCTATTTCATGAGATTGCAAGAGTTGAGATACTAAGCCATAATTATGAGATATTTTCTCATATTTCATTACTAGGAGATAGCAAGTCAATCATTACTTGCTAAGTCAATAATGAGATAGTAAGCAATAATTGAGATACGAAGTCATGAGATACTAAGCCATAATTATGAGATACTTTCTCATATCTCATTACTGAGATACTGAGCCATAATTCAGATATTAAGATATAATGAGATACTTCCTCATATTTCATTACTATGCACCAAGCAATAATTGAAATACTAATTCATAATTAAGAGAAACTCTCAAATTTCATGAGATTGCAAGAGTTGATGAGATACTAAGACATAATGAGATACTCTCATATTTCATTACTAGGAGATAGCAAGTCATAATCATTACTTGCTAAGTCAATAATGAGACAGTAAGCAATAATTGAGATATGAAGTCATATCATGAGATACTCAGCCATAATTATGAGATACTTTCTCATATTTCATTACTAGGAGATAGCAAGTCATGATTGACTTGCTATCTCCTAGTAATGAAATATGAGAAAGTCTCTCATAATTATGGCTTAGTATCTCATGCTATCTTGCAATCTTATGGGTTTCTCATAATTATGACTTCGTATCTCAATTATTGCTTACTATCTCATTATTGACTTAGCAAGTAATGATTATGACTTGCTATCTCCTAGTAATGAAATATGAGAAAGTATCTCATAATTATGGCTTAGTATCTCATGATATGACTTTGTATCTCAATTATTGCTTACTGTCTCATTATCGACTTGGCAAGAAATGACTGACTTGCTATCTCCTAGTAATGAAATATGAGAAAATATCTCAATTATGGCTTAATATCTCATGATATCTTGCAATCTTATGGGTTTCTCATAGTGATGACTTCGTATCTCAATTATTGCTTACTGTCTCATTATTGACTTAGCAAGTAATGATTATGACTTGCTATCTCCTAGTAATGAAATATGAGAAAGTATCTCATAATTATGGCTTAGTATCTCATGATATGACTTCGTATCTCATTATTGACTTAGCAAGTAATGATTGACTTGCTATCTCCTAGTAATGAAATATGAGAAAGTATCTCATAATTATAGCTTAGTATCTCATGATATGACTTTGTATCTCAATTATTGCTTACTATCTCATTATTGACTTAGCAAGTAATGATTATGACTTGCTATCTCCTAATAATGAAATATGAGAAAGTCTCTCATAATTATGGCTTAGTATCTCATGATATCTTGCAATCTTATGGGTTTCTCATAATTATGACTTCGTATCTCAATTATTGCTTACTATCTCATTTATTACTATCTCAATTATGGCTTAGTATCTCATGATATGACTTCGTATCTCATTATTGACTTAGCAAGTAATGACTGACTTGCTATCTCCTAGTAACGAAATATGAGAAAGTATCTCATAATTATGGCTTAGTATCTCATGATATCTTGCAATCTCCATGAGTTTCTCATGACTTAGTAAGCAATAATTAAGATACGACGTCATAATTATGAGAAACTCATATGAGATTGCAAGACATCATGAGATACTTTCTCATATCTCATTACTATGAGGTAGCAAGTCGTAATTATGAGATAGTAAATCATTATTTTTAGAAAACTCTCTCGTTATTATGGCAGCAGAATCCGGTTTCTGTACCTATCACACCTCATCTCATGAAGTTCTAGTGTTTTGTTTGGGGTTTGTATTTTATGAGACTGACATCTCTGATACTTTATCGCCAATTAAATGTAAAGTTATAACTCGGTGTAGCTGCTACAGCTGGCGGATTATATTACAGTAGCATTAAGTGCACTATGATGTGAATTCGGATGGATCCTAAAAGTTCCTCCCACTCAAGCCGAGTGTCCGTCTGCTTACCTGTAGTTGGTCAGCACGCTTTTGTTTACCACAACTATGAGGAAAGAACTCACGCCATAAAAAGCCGCAGCGAGCAGCCTGATTAACAGCGTCAGGGTTTCGTCCGCCATCCCGGGGTCTGTCTATCTCTCTCTCTCTCTCTGTCTGTCTGTCTGCCTGTCTCTCTCTCTCCTCATAGCCCCTTACACCGCTCCTCTTTCTCCCCACGCTGACGTCTCTCCACTTCCGCCATGTTTCCCCCGGACAGCCTGCGTGTCACGTGTCGACCGACCAATAGGTCACGTCTAAAAACAGCACGCCCAAACAGTGCACTATCTAGGGTTCAGGAAGGATTGTATTGCGCCATAAGTAGTGCACTTCAACAGAAAGCCATGGAGGTATTTGAGATTCGGCCACTTGCTACCCAAAATAGATCCTTCACTCTGTCGCCACCTGGCGGATACAGCCTCAGACAAAAATAGATGTTGTCCACAGGATAGAAAAAAGAAAGAAAGAACAACTTTATTCATCACACACTTGTGAAATTTCTTCTCTGCATTTAACCCATCTGAAGCAGTGAACACACACATGCACAGCAGTGGGGAGCGCCCGGGGACCAGTCGAGAGCCTCACTCGAGGCCATCCCATATTGACCTAACCACATGTCTTTGGACTGTGGGGGAGCACCCGGAGGAAACCCACGCGGACACGGGGAGAACATGCAAACTCCGCACAGAAAGGCCCTCGCCGGCCGCTGGGTTCAAACCCAGAACTTTCTTGTTGTGAGGCGACCGTGCTAACCTCTACACCACCATATGGAAGCCTCATCTCATCTCATTATCTGTAGCCGCTTTATCCTGTTCTACAGGGTCACAGGCAAGCTGGAGCCTATCCCAGCTGACTATGGGCGAAAGGCGGGGTACACCCTGGACAAGTCGCCAGGTCATCACAGGGCTGACACATAGACACAGACAACCATTCACACTCACATTCACACCTACGGTCAATTTAGAGTCACCAATCAGCCTTACCTGCATGTCTTTGGACTGTGGGGGAAACCGGAGCACCCGGAGGAAACCCACGCAGACACAGGGAGAACATGCAAACTCCACACAGAAAGGCCCTCGCCGGCCGCTGGGTTCAAACCCAGAACCTTCTTGCTGTGAGTCGACCGTGCTAACCACTACACCACCGCGCCGCCCAACTGTAGCCTAACTGTATGGAACCCCGTTTCTCAAAATTATGACTTATAATAATGACTTGACATCTAATAGTAATGAGATGATTTTCACATAATCCTGGGATCGAGATGCTGCTCCTCAGACCTGCCTGATCCATCCTGATGCTCTACAGTTAGGTCCATAAATATTTGGACAGAGACAACATTTTTCTAATTTTGGTTCTGTACATTACCACAGTGAATTTTGAACAAAACAATTCAGATGCAGTTGAAGTTCAGACTTTCAGCTTTAATTCAGTGGGTTGAACAAAATGATTGCATAAAAATGTGAGGAACTAAAGCATTTTTTAAACACAATCCCTTCATTTCAGGGGCTCAAAAGTAATTGGACAAATTAAATAATTGTAAATAAAATGTTCATTTCTAATACTTGGTTGAAAACCCTTTGTTGGCAATGACTCCCTGAAGTCTTGAACTCATGGACATCATCAGACGCTGTGTTTCCTCCTTTTTAATGCTCTGCCAGGCCTTTACTGCAGCGGTTTTCAGTTGCTGTTTGTTTGTGGGCCTTTCTGTCTGAAGTTTAGTCTTTAACAAGTGAAATGCATGCTCAATTGGGTTGAGATCAGGTGACTGACTTGGCCATTCAAGAATATTCCACTTCTTTGCTTTAATAAACTCCTGGGTTGCTTTGGCTTTGTTTTGGGTCATTGTCCATCTGTATTATGAAACGCCGACCAATCAGTTTGGCTGCATTTGGCTGGATTTGAGCACACAGTATGTCTCTGAATACCTCAGAATTCATCCGGCTGCTTCTGTCCTGTGTCACATCATCAATAAACACTAGTGACCCAGTGCCACTGGCAGCCATGCATGCCCAAGCCATCACATTGCCTCCGCCGTGCTTTACAGATGATGTGGTATGCTTTGGATCATGAGCTGTACCACGCCTTTGCCATATTTTTTCTTTCCATCATTCTGGTAGAGGTTGATCTTGGTTTCATCTGTCCAAAGAATGTTCTTTCAGATCTGTGCTGGCTTTTTTAGATGTTTTTTAGCAAAGTCCAATCTAGCCTTTTTATTCTTGAGGCTTATGAGTGGCTTGCACCGTGCAGTGAACCCTCTGTATTTACTTTCATGCAGTCTTCTCTTCATGGTAGATTTAGATATTGATACGCCTACCTCCTGGAGAGTGTTGTTCACTTGGTTGGCTGTTATGAAGGGGTTTCTCTTCACCATGGAAATTATTCTGCGATCATCCACCACTGTTGTCTTCTGTGGGCATCCAGGTCTTTTTGCATTGATGAGTTCACCAGTGCTTTCTTTCTTTCTCAGGATGTACCAAATTGTAGATTTTGCCACTCCTAATATTGTAGCAATTTCTCGGATGGGTTTTTTCTGTTTTCACAGCTTAAGGATGGTTTGTTTCACCTGCATGGAGAGCTCCTTTGACCGCATGTTTTCTTCACAGCAAAATCTTCCAAATGCAAGCACCACACCTCAAATCAACTCCAGGCCTTTTATCTGCTTAATTGAGAATGACATAACGAAGGAATTACCCACACCTGCCCATGAAATAGCCTTTGAGTCAATTGTCCAATTACTTTTGGTCCCTTTAAAAACACATGTGGCACATGTTAAGGAGCTGAAACTCCTAAACCCTTCATCCAGTTTTAATGTGGATACCCTCAAATGAGGCGGCACGGTGGTGTAGTGGTTAGCGCTGTCGCCTCACAGCAAGAAGGTCCGGGTTCGATCCCCGTGGCCGGTGAGGGCCTTTCTGTGTGGAGTTTGCATGTTCTCCCCGTGTCCACGTGGGTTTCCTCCGGGTGCTCCAGTTTCCCCCACAGTCCAAAGACATGCAGGTTAGGTTAACTGGTGACTCTAAATTGACCGTAGGTGTGAATGTGAGTGTGAATGGTTGTCTGTGTCTATGTGTCAGCCCTGTGATGACCTGGCGACTTGTCCAGGGTCTACCCCGCCTAGTATTAGTCAGCTGGGATAGGCTCCAGCTTGCCTGCGACCCTGTAGAACAGGATAAAGCGCCTAGAGATAATGAGATGAGATGAGACCCTCAAATGAAAGCTGAAAGTCTGGACTTTATGTCCATGTCCATTATATAACTATAACTTGAATATGTTTCAGTAAACAGGTAAAAAAAGAAAATTTGTGTCAGTGTCCAAATATATATGGACCTAACTGTATGTCTGGTTGGAGTCTCATCATGTCGTTCCTGTGCCCCATATGGACAGTTGGAAGTCACACTTGGAAGATGCTCTGGACTCTTACAGTAATGCTTTTATAGCTGAGGATAGTGGCCTAGTGGTTAGCGTGTCTGCCTCTTGATCAGGAGATTGTGAGTTCTGCTCACGGTCGGGTCATACCAAAGACCATCATAAAAATGGTGCTGTCTAGCAAGGCATGCTGCAATACAGATGTGAGTGGGGAGTCAAACTCTCGTGGTTACCAGAGGACTAGTCCCCCACTGTAACCCTAGCTATGTGAGAGGCCGAGGGCTGTGGGAAGGATTTTGATTTATGGCTGAGGACTACAGTTGACTTGCTAACTTTAGGACTGCAGTTGTCATGAACAGTTTTGCACTCATATTTCCATTAATGAAGAGTTATAATATCAACGAAACTGACTTTATGTTAAAACTGTTAATGTTATAGTCATGTTGTCTGCTGTTGCCCAAATGAGGATGGGTTCCCTTTTGGGTCTGGTTCCTCTCGAGGTTTCTTCCTCGTGTCATCTGGGGGAGTTTTTCCTTGCCACCGTCGCCACGGGCTTGCTCATTGGGGATAGATTAGGGATAAAATTGGCTCATGTCTTGGGTCATTCAGATTCTGTAAAGCTGCTTTGGGACAATGTCTATTGTTAAAAGCGCTATACAAACAAACTTGACATAATTATAATTTTCAACCTCATAATAATGGCTTAGTATCTCATAATTATGCATGGTGCAGTGGCGGCTGCTGGTTTTTAAAACAGGGGAAGCCCATTTTACGCATTCATCGTAAAACCTGTAGGCCGGATATCAAAGCATAGAAAGGTGTGCCCCATTAGCATAGTGAACTAGACAACCCTACCTAGTGGCAGAAAGTATTTTTGCTTGTACATTTCATGTTATAGTCTGGCTTGCCAGGCTAGTGCCTCATATCCTTAATCAAAAAATATCAAACATCCAAAAATCACTGGCTATTCAACGAAGAGCCTTGAACATCATACCCTGATATGCAACACAGAGTCTTTAACACAACACCCAGCTGTGCAACACATCCTTGAACATCTTCTGCAACACAGTCTGGAAATTCATAACCAGGTAGGCTATGCAACACACAGAACCTTGAATATTATACCCAGGTATAACCTATAACACAGAGCCCACCATTCTCTTAACATTACTGAACAATATACACACTTCAGATTCATGAACATGAACACTATTTATACACAAATTCTGCCCTCCACTCCTTTTCCAGAAAATGGTCTGTGACCCTGTCATACCAGCTGGTTGTGCTTTCCAGAGACTTCACCAATTTCTGTTAGCAGCTAGCACTGCAGATCCCAATAAGGCTCAAGCTAGCCTACAACCAGATTGAACTACAAATGAAATAAACGAGTGAATTCACGAATGATCAAACTGATAGAATGGATGAAAGTTAACGGAGCACAACGAGTAATATTTACATTTATTTACAGAGTAATGTACAGAGACATCAATGAGAAGAACCGTTTATATGAAAAGAAATTCGGACAGCACTTTGGCACACAACTGCACTTTCTCGACATCCGCTAGGGACTGACTAATCATACTTCCGTGTTCCTCGCCGAAGTACCGCCCTCCTCATGTCTTTCAAACACTACCTCCAATAATCCTTTATCAGCCCGGCTTCTTGTCCCTCCCACTGTCTCGTTTAGTCCCAGAGAAGCCCGGCTTCCCTGGAAGTGACGATTTTGTTGATTTTAACCAATAACAACTAGCCGAAATTGGCTGTTCAGAGCCGTCTCGTAGACTGCAACGGATACCCGGCTGCCAGTCAGTGTTGCCAGATACTGCTGACGTTTTTCATCCCAAAATATGTTCAAAACCCGCCAAAATGCACTTAAAACCGCCCAATCTGGCAACACTGCTGCCAGTCCATAGAGCCCATTGAAATAAGAAAGGTTACAGCCTGGCAGCAAAGGTGATTCTCGTAGCGAACTGCAAGTTCGTCAGACATCACTCAAATAAGTTACAGGATAGTTATGAACATAAATACAATCTTGGGCATATATTATGTTATGCAAGTTATTGTTTTAATGAGAATTCAACGTCATTGACGCCGCAGTTTGTGGAGAGAATTTTAGGGGAAGCTCGGCTTCCCTTGTTGTCTCTGAGAAATCGCCCCTGGCATGGTGGTGTAGTGGTTAGCACTGTCGCCTCACAGCAAGAAGGTTCTAGGTTTGAACCCAGTGGCTGACGAGGGCCTTTCTGTGTGCAGTTTGCATGTTCTCCCTGTGTCCGTGTGGGTTTCCTCCCACAGCCCTGCGATGACCTGGTGACTTGGCCAGGGTGTACCCCACCTCTCGCCCATAGTCAGCTGGGAAAGGCTCCAGCTTGCCTGTGACCCTGTGGAACAGGATAAGTGGCTACAGATAATGGATGGATGGAATTATGCCTTAGTATCTCATAAGTGAATTAGCATCTTGTAATTATGCTTTAGTATCTCATAATTGACTTAGGATCACATAATTATATCTTAGTATCTAATAATTGACTGTCATAAATGATGTAATATCTCATAATTATGCCTTGGTATCTCATAATTGAATTAGCATCTCATAATTATGTCTTAGTATCTCATAATTATGCTTTAGTATCTAATAATTGACTTACTATCACATAATTATGTCTTAGTATCTCATAATAGACTTAGTATCTCATAATTATGCCTTAGTATCTGATAATTATGCCTTAGTATCTCATAATTGACTTAGCATCTCATAATTGTGTCTTAGTATCTCATAATTGACTGGGTTTGTCATAATTATGTCTTAATATATGATAATTTACTTAGTGTCTAATAATTATGTCATAGTATCTCATTACTGACTTAGTATCTCATAATTATGCCTTAGTATATCATAATGATGTGTTAGTACCTCATAATTGACTTAGTGTCTAATAATCATGCCTTAGTATCTCATGATTGACTTAGTGTCTCATAATTATGCATTAGTATCTCATAATTGACTTAGTTTCTTCTAATTATGCCTTACTATCTCATAATTGACTTAGTTTCTAATGATTATGCCTTAGTATCTCATGATTGACTTAGTGTCTCATAATTATGCCTTAGTATCTCATAATTGACTTAGTATCGAATAATTATGCCTTAATATTCATAATTGACTTTGTGTCTCATAATTGTGCCTTAGTATCTCATAATTGACTTAGTGTCTCATAATTGACTTAGTTTCTCCTAATTATGCCTTACTATCTCATAATTGACTTAGTTTTTTTTAATTATGCCTCAGTATCTCATAATTGACTTAGTTTCTCCTAATTGTGCCTTAATATCGCCGAATATTGAGATGTTACCATAATTTTGAGAAAATGTTCTCATTATTATGAAAAAATAAGTGATTATAAAGACATAATTCATAATTATGAGATAAATTCTCTTTATTATAACATATTATGTGACTTCATTTTTTTTTCCATAATAACTATGGAAATCCCCTCCTAGAACTGCCACCTTATTGTGGTGGAGGGGTTTGTGTGCTTGAATGATCCTAGGAGCTATGTTGTCGGGGGCATTATGCCCCTGTCAGGGTTTCCCAAGGCAGACAGGTCCTAGGTGACAGGCCAGACCAAGAGCAGTTCACCAAAAACCCCATGGAGAAAAAAGCAAGGACCATGACGTCGCCCGGTATGATGCAGCCGGGGCCCCACCCTGGAGCCAGGCCCGGGGTTGGGGCTCGTATGCGAGTGCTTGGTGGCCGGGCCTTTGCCCATGGGGCCCGGCCGGGCTCAGCCCGAAGAGGTGACGTGGGCCCGACCTCCTGTGGGTTCACCACCCACAGAGGTAGCAGTAGGGGATTGGTGCAGTGTGGATTGGGTGGCAGTCGAAGGCAGGGGCCTCGACGACCTGATCCTCGGACACAGTGGCTGGCTGTTGGGACATGGAATGTCACTTCGCTGGGGGGGAAAGAGCCTGAGCTTGTGCAGGAGGTTGAGAGGTACCGGCTAGAGATAGTCAGGCTCACCTCCACGCACAGCTTGGGCTCTGGAACCCAGCTCCTCGAGAGGGACTGGACTTTCCACTTCTCTGGAGTCACCCGTGGTGAGCGGCGGCGGGCTGGTGTGGGCTTGCTTATAGCTCCCCAGCTCAGCCGCCATGTGTTGGAGTTTACCCCAGTGAACGAGAGGGTCGCCTCTCTGCGCCTTCGGATTGGGGAGAGGGCTCTTGCTGTTGTTTGTGCCTACGGGCCAAATAGCAGTATAGAGTATCTGGCCTTCTTGGAGTCCCTGGGAGAGGTACTGAGGGGTGCTCAGACTGTGGACTCCATTGTGCTACTGGGGGACTTCAATGCTCACGTGGGCGACGACAGTGACACCTGGAGGGGCGTGGTTGGGAGGAACGGCCTTCCCGATCTGAACCCGAGTGGTGTTTTGTTATTGGACTTCTGTGCTAGTCACGGTTTGTCCATAACGAACACCATGTTCGAGCATAGGGGTGTCCATAAGTGCACGTGGCACCAGGACACCTTAGGTCGGAGGTCGATGATCGACTTTGTAGTCGTTTCATCTGATCTCCGGCCCTATGTCTTGGACACTCGGGTGAAGAGAGGGGCTGAGCTGTCAACTGATCACCACCTGGTGGTGAGTTGGATCCGCTGGCGGAGGAGGAAGCTGGACAGACCTGGCAGGCCCAAACGTATGGTGAGGGTCTGCTGGGAACGTCTGACCGAGCACTCTGTTGAGGAGGTCTTTAACTCCCACCTCCGGGAGAGCTTTTTCCAGCTTCCGAGGGAGGCAGGGGACATTGAGTCTGAGTGGACCATGTTCTCTACCTCCATTGTGGACGCAGCTGTTTGGAGCTGTGGCCGCAAGGTCTCCGGTGCCTGTCGTGGCGGCAATCCCCGAACCCGGTGGTGGACACCGGAAGTAAGGGATGCCGTCAAGCTGAAGAAGGAGTCCTATCGGGCCATGTTGACCTCCGGGACTCCTGAGGCAGCTGACGGGTATCGGCAGGCCAGGCGTGCTGCAGCTCGGGCAGTTGCGGAGGCAAAAACTCGGAACTGGGAGGAGTTCGGGGAGGCCATGGAGGACTATCGGTCGGCCTTGAAGAAATTCTGGCAAACCATCCAGCGCCTCAGGAGGGGGAAGCAGTACTCTGCCAACACTGTTTACAGTGCGGGTGGGGAGCTGTTGACCTCGACTGGGGACATTGTCGGGTGGTGGAAGGAATACTTTGAGGATCTCCTCAATCCCACCGTCATGTCTTCCACTGAGGAGACTGAGGCTGATGACTCAGAGGTGAACTCGTCCATTACCCAAGTCGAAGTCACTGAGGTGGTTTGCAAGCTCCTCGGTGGCAAGGCACCGGGGGTGGATGAGATCCGCCCTGAGTATCTCAAGTCTCTGGATGTTGTGAGGCTGTCTTGGTTGACACGCCTCTGCAACATCGCGTGGCGGTCGGGGACAGTGCCTCTGGAGTGGCAGACTGGGGTGGTGGTCCCTCTTTTTAAGAAAGGGGACCGGAGAGTGTGCTCCAATCATAGGGGAATCACACTTCTCAGCCTCCCAGGGAAAGTTTACTCCAGGGTACTGGAGAGGAGAATTCAACCAATAGTTGAACCTCGGATCCAGGAGGAACAATGCGGTTTTCGTCCTGGTCGCGGAACACTGGACCAGCTCTATACCCTTCATAGGGTGCTCGAGGGTTCATGGGAGTTTGCCCAACCAGTCCACATGTGCTTTGTGGATCTGGAGAAGGCATTCGACCATGTCCCCCGTGGTATTCTGTGGGGGGTGCTTCGGGAGTATGGGGTTCGGGGCTCTTTGCTAAGGGCTGTCCGGTCCCTGTACGAACGGAGCAGGAGTCTGGTTCGCATTGCCGGCAGTAAGTCAGACCTGTTACCAGTGCACGTTGGACTCCGGCAGGGCTGCCCTTTGTCACCGGTTCTGTTCATAATTTTTATGGACAGAATTTCTAGGCGCAGCCAGGGGCTGGAAGGAATCCTGTTTGGGAACCACAGGATTTCATCTCTGCTTTTTGCGGATGATGTTGTCCTGTTGGCTTCTTCAAACCTGTTAGGACTGGGACTGTTTTGGCCTCTAGAGGCCGCTGTTATTTCATTTTCTTGTCATGTTTGTTTTGGCCTCTAGAGGCCGCCACTGTTTCTGTGTTTTATGTTTGTTGTTTTCCATGTGTCTTGTGCCCCGCCTAGTCCTCATTAGTGTCACCTGTTGCCTATTTTAGTTTGTGTATTTATACCCCTGAGTTCAGTCCTCTTGTCACGGAGTCTTTGTGCTGTTATGTTTAGCTCCAGTTTCCTCTGTACCGTGTTCCTTGTCTTTTTGGTTTTGCACTTTGCTTTGCTTTTTGGACCTAGTATTTACTGTGTTTTTGGATCTTCTGAGCGTTGGTATTTTTGCCTTTTCTTTTCTGTTTTTTTGGCTTTTATTTTGTACTTTGGATATTTCTTATTTTTTCCCTTCATCTCCTGAGCTTTTTGGATTTTTGTATATATTGTAAATAAACCTTTTGTTACTTTTTCTACTTCCACCTCACGCCTCTGCATTTGAGTCATCCCCCTGGTGGCCTAGTGGGGGTTTGCTGGATTATCACACCAGCGAACCAGGTTCGAATCCCAGCAAAACCCTAACAGAAAGACTCCGTCATGACCGACTCAGCAGAGGCTGATTCAACTGTCTACCCGGCCAACCTTCAGGGAATTATGGCAGCTTTGACACGCTTCAGAGCGACCATGGAAGCTCATGGACGAACGCTCACCAGCCAACGTGAGGCCCTTGCTCGCCACGAGGAACTGCTTCAGCAAATTGGGAAAACCCTGGCACAGCTGACACCTCTGCCTGCATCTCCTCATCCTGATCCAGCTCCTGTTCCTGCTCCAGTGCCTCCCGCCACACTGTCTCTTTCACCTCGCGAACCCAGCCTTCCTGCACCACAGAGGTGTGACGGCAAGCACGGTGAGTGCCGGGAGTTCCTTACCCAGTGCCAACTCACCTTTGAGCTACAGCCTTCCTCCTACACTACGGATCACCGCAAGATCCCCTTTGTGATAACCTTGTTAGCTGGTAAGGCACGAGCTTGGGCAACAGCTATCTGGCAGAGACGGGGATCCGAGTGCTCTGATTTTGAACTATTTACTGAGGAGATGCTTCGGGTCTTTGACCAGGCGAACATCAGTACCGACGCAGCCAGAAAGCTCATGTCCATCCGGCAAGGAGGAAGCATCGCAGATTACGCCATCTCATTCCGGATGCTCGCAGCAGTAAGTGGATGGAACGAGACTGCCCTGGTGTCAGCCTTCCACCATGGTCTGTCTGACCCCATCAAGGACGGCCTGGCCTCTATTGGATGCCCAAGTGACCTCGAAACTCTCATCTCACATTCTACTCGTCTGGACAACAGGATGAGAGAACGCCGCCAAGTCCTGAGCCCCCCCAGCCTCCCTACCTCTACCTGGAGCCCGTCTACCTCCTCCAGTGACTGTCCAGAACCCATGCAAGTGGGTTGTACTCACCTCTCTGCATCTGAGAGGGAGCGCAGAAGGAGGGGCAAGTGCTGCATCTACTGTGGCAAGCCTGGTCACTTCCGAGCATCATGTCCTGAACTCTCGGGAAAAGGACCGCCCCGTCCAGCCAAGGGAGGGTTGTGACGGGGCCTACCCTCTCTCCCGGACTCCCTGGCCAAGGAATCTACATCCCGGTCTCCATCTCCTGGGGTGAGTCTGTCCACTCTTGTCAAGCTTTGTTAGACTCAGGGGCGGCTGGGAACTTTATGGATATTCACTTCGCCCAAAGTATCAATGTCCCGACTGCACCTCTTGAAGTCCCACTGTCTGTGTCTGCCCTGGATGGCCAAGCCTTAGGTGATGGAAGAGTCACCCAAGTAACTTCTCCAGTCTTCCTCCAGTCTCAAGGTCACAAGGAAGAAATATCCCTGCACCTGATTCCTTCACCAGAGTTCCCAGTTATTCTAGGCCTTCCTTGGCTTACTCGCCACAACCCTCACATAGACTGGGTAACAAGCCAGGTTGTGGAATGGGGCCCTGCATGCCATGCCTCTTGTCTGCTCTCTAGCTCTCCTGCGTCTCCTGCCGAGCCCCCTGATCTCACCGAGTTATTTCAAGTTCCCACAGAGTACTGGGATCTCAAGGAGGTCTTCAGCAAGAGCAGGGCCGCCGTTCTTCCTCCGCACCGGGCCTACGACTGTGCCATCGACTTGCTCCCTGGGACTACCCCTCCTTGTGGCAGACTGTTTTCCCTCTCTCAGCCAGAACGCAAGGCCATGGAGGAATACCTCAAAGATGCCCTGGTCTCTGGGTTCATTCGACCCTCCACCTCACCTGCTGGTGCCGGCTTCTTCTTTGTCAGCAAGAAGGATGGGGGGCTCCGACCATGTATTGACTACAGGGGCCTGAACAAGATCACTGTGCCCAACCGATATCCCCTTCCGCTGATGTCCACAGCCTTCGACCTGCTCCAAGGCGCCACCGTCTTCACCAAGTTGGACCTACGGAACGCATACCACCTCATCCGTATCCGACAGGGAGACGAGTGGAAGACTGCCTTTAACACCCCGTCTGGGCACTACGAATACCAGGTGATGCCCTTCGGACTCACCAACGCACCAGCTGTTTTTCAGGCCCTAATCAACGACGTCTTGAGGGACATGATTAACCTGTACGTTTTTGTCTACCTTGACGACATCCTTATCTTTTCCAAGACCGTGCAGGAGCACCGCCACCATGTCTGCCAGGTTCTCCAGAGGCTGCTACAGAACAATTTGTTCGCCAAGGCCCAGAAATGCGAATTTCATGTTCCCGAGGTCTCCTTTCTGGGTTTTATCATACAGACAGGCCAGCTCCAAATGGACCCAGCCAAGACCCTGGCCGTCTGGGACTGGCCCACTCCCAAGTCCGTCAGAGAGGTTCAGCGGTTCTTAGGATTTGCTAACTTCTACCGCAAGTTTATCGGGAACTTTAGTTCTGTAGCAGCACCCATGTCGGACCTCACCAAAGGGACAGGTGGATCTTATGTCTGGTCTCCTCAGGCGGAAAAGGCGTTCAAAGACCTCAAGGATCGCTTCTGCACGGCACCCATTCTGGTCCTCCCGGACACCTCCCAACCATTCATCGTGGAGGTGGACACCTCGGACAGTGGTGTCGGCGGTGCTCTCTCAACGTTCGGAAGGAAAGCTGCACCCCTGCGCTTACTTCTCCCACCGCCTGAGTCCTGCAGAGTCCCGGTACGATGTGGGGGATCGAGAACTGCTAGCGCTCAAATTGGCCCTTGAGGAGTGGAGGCACTGGCTGGAGGGAGCGCAACATCCATTCCTGGTTTGGACTGACCACAAGAACCTGGAGTACCTCCAGCAAGCCAAAAGACTGAACCCACGACAGGCTAGGTGGGCCCTGTTTTTCAGTCGGTTTGACTTCACCCTCTCGTACCGCCCCGGCTCCAAGAACACCAAACCTGACGCACTGTCCAGGCTGTTCTCGGCCACTAACAGGGAGAGTGAAGTCGGGCCTATCATCCCTGTGTCCCGGATTGTGGCCCCTGTCCGCTGGGGTATTGAGGAGGCCATCCGACGAGCCCAACGCCAGGACCCCGGTCCTGGGACGGGGCCACCGGGCCTCTTGTATGTCCCACATCAAGCCCGGGCCAAGGTTCTCCAGTGGGGTCACTCTTCCCCTCTCACCGCCCACCCGGGAGCTCGGAGGACCCTGGACTTCCTGAAAAGATGCTTCTGGTGGCCTAACATGGAGAAGGAAGTAAGGTCATTTGTCCTGTCCTGTGAGGTCTGTACCAGAACCAAGAACCCGTGACAGCGTCCCCAGGGTCTCCTGCATCCTCTGACCATTCCCCGGCGTCCCTGGTCCCACATGGCAGTTGACTTCATCATGGGTCTCCCTGAGTCTCAAGGTAACACTGTCATTTTGGTTTTAGTTGACAGATTCTCGAAGGCCTGCCGCTTCATACCACTGTGCAAACTCCCTTCTGCTCTTGAAACAGCGAAACTTATTTTTAATCATGTTTTCCAAGTCTTTGGTCTCCCACAGGACATCGTCTCAGACCGAGGGCCCCAGTTCTCCTCCCGAGTGTGGCATGGGTTCTGCAAGGTCATCGGAGCCACTGCCAGCCTCTCCTCTGGGTTTCACCCACAGTCCAACGGCCAGACGGAGAGGCTCAACCAGGACCTGGAAACCACCCTGCGAGGCCTGGCTATGGATAACCCGACATCGTGGAGCACCTGGCTGCCATGGGCAGAGTACGCCCACAACACCCTGCAGTCATCGGCCACCAAGCTGTCGCCATTCCAGTGCCAATTCGGGTTCCAGCCACCTCTGTTCCCGGACCAGGAGGAGGACGCGGGGGTGCCCTCGGTCAACCAATATGTGAGACGGTGTCGCAAGACCTGGAGCAAGGTCAGGAAGACCCTCATCCAGACCTCCAGAACCAACCAGACTCAGGCCAACCGCCATAGAAGACCTGCCCACGCTTTCCGCCCTGGGCAGCGGGTTTGGCTGTCCACTAAGGACCTTCCGCTGCGGGTGGAGAACCACAAGCTGGCTCCTCGCTACATTGGTCCCTTCAAGGTGGTGCGCAGGGTGAACCCTGTCTCCTACCGGCTCCAGTTGCCCCGGACTCTGAGGATCAACCCCACATTCCATGTTTCCCTGTTGCGGCCCGTACTGACGTCCACGTATGCCCCTGCCCCTAGGAACCCCCCACCCCCCCGCATCTTCCAGGGTCAGACTGTGTTCACCGTGTATCACCTGCTTGACTCCCACCGGGTCCGCGGCGGGCTGCAATATCTTGTGGACTGGGAGGGCTATGGTCCTGAGGAGCGCTGCTGGGTTCCCACTCGGGACATTTTAGATAAAGAACTGTGTCGGGACTTCCATTCGGCCCATCCGGATCGCCCTGGGAACGTCAGGAGACGCTCCTAGAGGGGGGGGTCCTGTTAGGACTGGGACTGTTTTGGCCTCTAGAGGCCGCTGTTATTTCATTTTCTTGTCATGTTTGTTTTGGCCTCTAGAGGCTGCCACTGTTTCTGTGTTTTATGTTTGTTGTTTTCCATGTGTCTTGTGCCCCGCCTAGTCCTCATTAGTGTCACCTGTTGCCTATTTTAGTTTGTGTATTTATACCCCTGAGTTCAGTCCTCTTGTCACGGAGTCTTTGTGCTGTTATGTTTAGCTCCAGTTTCCTCTGTACCGTGTTCCTTGTCTTTTTGGTTTTGCACTTTGCTTTGCTTCCTGGACCTAGTATTTACTGTGTTTTTGGATCTTCTGAGCGTTGGTATTTTTGCCTTTTCTTTTCTGTTTTTTTGGCTTTTATTTTGTACTTTGGATATTTCTTATTTTTTCCCTTCATCTCCTGAGCTTTTTGGATTTTTGTATATATTGTAAATAAACCTTTTGTTACTTTTTCTACTTCCGCCTCACGCCTCTGCATTTGAGTCATCCCCCTGGTGGCCTAGTGGGGGTTTGCTGGATTATCACACCAGCGAACCAGGTTCGAATCCCAGCAAAACCCTAACACAAACCAGGACCTTCAGCATGCACTGGGGCGGTTTGCAGTCGAGTGTGAAGTGGCTGGGATGAGAATCAGCACCTCCAAGTCCGAGGCCATGGCCATGGTTCTCGACCGGAAAAGGGTGGCTTGTCCTCTCCAGGTTGGTGGAGAAGTCCTGACTCAAGTGGAGGAGTTTAAGTATCTCGGAATCTTGTTCACGAGTGAGGGAAGGAGATCGACAGGCGGATTGGTGCAGCCTCCGCAGTGATGCGGTCGCTTTACCGGTCCATCGTGGTGAAGGAGCTGAGCCAAAAGGCGAAGCTCTCAATTTACCGGTCGATCTATGTTCCGACTCTCACCTATGGTCATGAGCTTTGGGTAATGACAGAAAGAACAAGATTGCAGATACAAGCGGCCGAAATGAGTTTCCTTCGCAGGGCGGCTGGGCGCTCCCTTAGAGATAGGGTGAGAAGCACAGTCACTCGGGAGGAGCTCGGAGTAGAGCCGCTGCTCCTCCACATCGAGAGGAATCAGCTGAGGTGGCTCGGGCATCTTTTTTGGATGCCTCCTGGACGCCTCCCTGGGGAGGTGTTCCAGGCATGTCCCCCCGGGAGGAGGCCCCGGGGAAGACCCAGGACATGCTGGAGGGACTATGTCTCTCGGCTGGCCTGGGAACGCCTCGGTGTTCTTCCCGAGGAGCTGGCCGAGGTGTCTGGGGAATGGGAAGTTTGGGCTTCCATGCTTAGACTGCTGCCTCCGCGACCCGGTCCCGGATAAGCGGAAGAAGACGAGACGAGACGAGATGAAACTATGGAAATCTAGAGTATTTCTTTAAATAGGTACAGAATAAAACACTTGGGGGTGTGCTATTATTAAAAAAAATTATCAGACACTAGATGGCGATTAATTTCCAATAACAGTGCACACTGAAGTGTTTTATTCCTCTTATACTACAGCGATTTGCCTACAATGATTATTTTTCTTTAAAAAAAATAAAAACAACACTACATAAATTCTATCCCTTTATAGTTACATTTAATGTTGTGGAATGTCTGAAAAAATGTAGTTCTTTTATATTAGCTGTGAGCAACTTTCCCTTACTTTGTCTTGAAGTTAATAAGATTAAAAATATGTAGCTCGTTACCACAAAACACATCATCCATTCTCCTGGAGAGTTTCCTGTCGCAGAAACCTTGCACAGATTAAAAACTGTTACAAAGCACTGACACTGGAGGCTCCTTCCAAAAATGTTAAATAAACACCTCCTTACAAAAAAAATCACCCTATTATCAATCCGATTATCAATGATTACATGCTTTTTCTTTATTAAATAACAAGATGGTTTTTTGTCTGTTTATTATCAGTCTTAGATTGTATGGAAGACCCTGTGAATTAGCTGTTGCTATCGAAATGATAGAAATAGTGCTTTATTAATATCTCATCTCCTCTCATTATCTCTAGCCGCTTTATCCTTCCACAGGGTCGCAGGCAAGCTGGAGCCTATCCCAGCTGACTACGAGCGAAAGGCGGGGTACACCCTGGACAAGTCGCCAGGTCATCACAGGGCTGACACATAGACACAGACAACCATTCACACTCACATTCACACCTACGGTCAATTTAGAGTCACCAGTTAACCTAACCTGCATGTCTTTGGACTGTGGGGGAAACCAGAGCACCCGGAGGAAACCCAGGTGGACACGGGGAGAACATGCAAACTCCGCACAGAAAGGCCCTCGCCAGCCACGGGGATTGAACCCGGACCTTCTTGCTGTGAGGCGACAGCGCTAACCACTACACCACCGTGCCGCCCTTTATTAATATAAACCTGTGATTTGCCTTCTAGCCTTCAGCACTACTCCTTGAGCCATGCTGTTATAGAAATGTAATTCATTACATGCTTTCTGACCAATCAGAGTCAAGAATTCAACAGCGTTGTGGTGTAATCTGGAATATTGCATTTCTTGTTTATTTTTGCAGCATGACATGATCAATTATTTAAATGCAACTTAGAGAGAATGCAGAAAAGTTATGCGAGATGCTTTAATCCAGATAGTCAGCAGCTGGAATGTTTATTGTCTCTGGTTGGCATAAGGAAACACTGCGCTTGTGAGTTTTCTCAATAGTAGTAGTTGAGGAAGTTGAGATCATATCAATGTCCAGAGTCTCTTGGGGTGATGCTGTCATGTCTGCACCACCGCTCCTTCTGGAGACGCTTGTGTCATGCACACTGAACATATCACAATCCGTAATGTTTTTATACGGCTCTTTTGCTGCTTTGTGCCAGTCTCCATGATGAAACTGTTTCTCTCTGATAATGCAGCTCACACCATTTTGACTACACGTTAGTGGTCTGGAGAGTGACAGGAAATCCGTTTTGTTTTGTGAGCTGTTCCAACAAGATTGTGGCGTTGAAGTGTGAGCACTGCTGCGTAGCCCTCTCCTCAGGGAAACAGGCAGTGGTTTACAGAAGGCTGGAGATATTTTTCCAGAGTCACAAGTTTGATTAGGGTTCATTCCATTAATCACAGGGCCAATACAAGGAGATAAAACATTCTGTTTTGGTATGAGTGAGATTTTGTTAGAGGATGTGGTAGACACTGCAGGAGTTTCATCATGATAATGAAGAGGAAGTTGGGTGAGATCTGGAGATCTGATGATCTTTCCATCAGCTGTGAGCACACACATGTTGACAAAATTAACTCCTGTCCTTTTCACCTTGAGCTCTGGCTGGGTATATGGCCTGTGGCTGTGAAAGCCATCATTTCTCTGTCTTTCCCTCATACTGCGAATCACGTACTTTGCCTGTATGGCCTCTGTGTAGAGAATGATAGCTGAGTGAATGTTCCTCTTTCTGATCTGTGGTGCAGGATCCAGAGAGTGGAAGCCTGGGCTGCTGAAAGGCTCATAGTGACGTTGCTGAGTGCTGTACACCACAGGATACGTTTCACTGGCTTTCTGTTGAGGCTGGGGAAATTTAAAAACAGCATGAAATACTGATGGATTATTAAACCAGGAAGCTCATTTCAAAATGTTTATTACAATTCATTGCATTGCATAAACTGGAATGAAACCTGAAAACGTTCTTACAGATACACTACCGTTCAAAAGTTTGGGGTCACCCAGACAATTTTGTGTTTTCCATGAAAAGTCACACTTTAATTTACCACCATAAGTTGTAAAATGAATAGAAAATATAGTCAAGACATTTTTCTGGCCATTTTGAGCATTTAATCGACCCCACAAATGTGATGCTCCAGAAACTCAATCTGCTCAAAGGAAGGTCAGTTTTATAGCTTCTCTAAAGAGCTAAACTGTTTTCAGCTGTGCTAACATGACTGTACAAGGGTTTTCTAATCATCCATTAGCCTTCTGAGGCAATGAGCAAACACATTGTACCATTAGAACACTGGAGTGATAGTTGCTGGAAATGAGCCTCTATACACCTATGTAGATATTGCACCAAAAACCAGACATTTAGTAGAATTTAGCTAGAATAGTCATTTACCACATTAGCAATGTATAGAGTGTATTTCTGATTAGTTTAAAGTGATCTTTATTGAAAAGAACAGTGCTTTTCTTTCAAAAATAAGGAAATTTCAAAGTGACCCCAAACTTTTGAACAGTAGTGTGTGTGTGCAAATCTGTTTTACTGATGCACTGATATGCCAGTGTGCACATTTACTATTTCCTTACACTCTCAGAAAATAAAGTCCATTATTGTACTGTACCTTTGTACCATGAGCTGGCCTAATGGTTAGCGTGTCTGCCTCTTGATTGGGAGATTGCAAGTTCTACTTGTGGTCAGGTCATACTTATATCCATCCATCCATTATCTCTAGCCACTTTATCCTGTTCTACAGGGTCGCAGGCAAGCTGGAGCCTATCCCAGCTGACTATGGGTGAGAGGCAGGGTACACCCTGGACTAGTCACCAGGTCATCACAGGGCTGACACAGAGACAAACAACCATTCACACTCACATTCACACCTACGGTCAATTTAGAGTCACCAGTTAACCTAACCTGCATGTCTTTGGACTGTGGGGGAAACTGGAGCACCTGGAGGAAACCCATGCAGACGCGGGGAGAACATGCAAACTCCATCATACCTATATCATCATAAAAATGTTACCTACAGCTGTCTGGCAAGGCACACTGCAATACAGATGTGAGTGGGGAGTTAAGCTCTCACGGTTACCAAAGGACTAGCCCCCCACTGTAACCTGAGCTGTATAGACAAGAGGCCGAGGGCTATACAAACAGAGATTGGTGCCACCCAGTGCGCCTTAAAGCATATACGCAGAACCATGGCCTCACTTTTGTTTATAAATGCCTTGAGACCTCAAGAATGGCACAGGAATAGTTTTAAGCATTAACAATAAATCTAATATAGTAATTTTTATGATTAAAGTGATTCATATCTAGGTAGCGGTCTGACTGAATGACCTTGATGTCCGTAACGTCACAGCAGGAAGTCTAACAGTCTCATCACCATTTCCGCTATACTAAAACACAGAGCTGACTGCAAATCCAATCCTCCATTTTGAGCTAATTTATTGCCATGCCACATTGATGTGTTGCTGGCGGGTGCAGCAACATGACAGAAGGTGGATTTATTCATGGGTTTATTCATGGTCCAAGAATGTTCAAACTGCAAAGATTTGGACGGTTTTGCGAGAAGTTCATGGGCACATTGGGCGCCTACGAAGTGGTCTCTCCTCTGCTCTGCACATTTTATTGAAGACTCGTACAAAGCCTCTGATCTATTGGAGCGTTGGCTATAAGCCCGTATTGAAGAGGGTGCAGTATCAACAATTAAAGAAAACTACAAGAAAAGGAAAGTATTTATTTTATTTATTTTTTATTTTTTTAAAGGAAAGTGAGTTTAATTTCACCAGTTTTCTGGAGTGAGACAGAGGTTGTTGGTAAAACCCGGGATGGAACGGGATGGGACATATCACTCGGGCAGTGACCTCCCCACGGTTGTTGCTAAAACCGGTGACATCCCGTTCCGTCCTGGGTTTTAGTAATTGCCTGAGCCGAGCAGTAATGGTGGAGTAGTCAGTATGCAGAAAGAGTGGACCAGCCATCTGATTTTCTCCACTGGATATTGCTGCCATCCCGCCCTTACGTGGAAGAAGCGAATGAACGGAGAACTGAATAACCAACTGAAAGTCAGCCTGTTTCAAAACAATCGGCCACAAGGTCGGCCTTCAAGAAGCGAGAACACAGACAGGTAAGCTCCAACTCTTATTTGGATAAAAAAACAACAAAAACAACACGTTGTTTACCTGCATTTAGATTAATACACGTAACTTGTATTGTGTGTTTAAGTTACCGGAAGAAGATTATTTAATTTGCTTCAGAATGTGATTGTCTCAGTTCATCTGATTATTTAATTAGCCTTTTACGTTATCAGTGAAAATGCATGCATGTACATGTATGTTGCATAAGTTATAGCACCTATCCTGCTTTAATGAGAGTCAACCCACAATCAGTGAAGTCAAATCAGTCTTAGTTGAGCAAGTTGGTAACGGTATTTCTTACTTTCACCATAAATTTGTATTTATATGACTTTGGTCTATAGCTGTCAAAGGCCTCGGCCTTAAAACCGGTTACCGCAGTGACATCACGCACTCAGGGCTGGCTGGCTCAGCGGCGCAGCTCGAATGCCAACTTTGTGGTTGATTTTAACTCTCAAAAAATATATATATTTTAATTCTCATTTATGCAGCATACAAGAGTCAAGGGGGTGGCACGGTGGTGTAGTGGTTAGCGCTGTCGCCTCACAGCAAGAAGGTCCGGGTTCGAGCCCCGTGGCCGGCGAGGGCCTTTCTGTGTGGAGTTTGCATGTTGTCCGCGTGGGTTTCCTCCGGGTGCTCCGGTTTCCCCCACAGTCCAAAGACATGCAGGTTAGGTTAACTGGTGACTCTAAATTGACCGTAGGTGTGAATGTGAGTGTGAATGGTTGTCTGTGTCTCTGTGTCAGCCCTGTGATGACCTGGCGACTTGTCCAGGGTGTACCCCGCCTTTCGCCCGTAGTCAGCTGGGATAGGCTCCAGCGTGCCTGTGACCCTGTAGAACAGGATAAAGCAGCTAGAGATAATGAGATGAGATGAGTAAATATGCTCACTAATGAATCTTTTCATCACCATGTTTGTTTCTCTTGCTTGTGCCACTATCTACAGCCTGGCTGGCATGGAAGTTAAATGAAAATTGATATCACTCAGTGCTTTTCTGAAAATTCAAGATAAGGAAAATCACCAAGTATGAAAGCATTTTTAATCTTCATTCATTATCTCTAGCTGCTTTATCCTGTTCTACAGGGTCGCAGGCAAGCTGGAGCCTATCCCAGCTGACTACGGGCGAAAGGCGGGGTACACCCTGGACAAGTCGCCAGGTCATCACAGGGCTGACACATAGACACAGACAACCATTCACACTCACACCTATGGTCAATTTAGAGTCACCAGTTAACCTAACCTGCATGTCTTTGGACTGTGGGGGAAACCAGAGCAAACCCACGCGGACACGGGGAGAATATGCAAACTCCACACAGAAAGGCCCTCGCCGGCCACGGGGATCGAACCCGGACCCTCTTGCTGTGAGGCGACAGCGCTAACCACTACACCACCGTGCCGCCCCTGGTCTAATAATCACAGATAAAAGTATTGATTTCAGGGTATGTGACAGCAGACTTTGCTAATGGTGCTTTACTCAGAAAGGATTGATAAGACTTTTTCACCCACAGTCAAGGGTGCATTATGAGTCACGACTCTGCTCCCATTTTTATAAAAAAAAAATCACCATGACTAATTATCAGTTGGGGTTCTCACTTGTAAGGTGCGTTGGGCAACAGTTATTCAAACATTTGGAACAACAGAAATAAACAAATATTAAAAATGATATGAGTATGAAAATACAGGGCGGCACGGTGGTGTAGTGGTTAGCGCTGTCGCCTCACAGCAAGAAGGTCCGGGTTCGAGCCCCGTGGCTGGCGAGGGCCTTTCTGTGCGGAGTTTGCATGTTGTCTGCGTGGGTTTCCTCCGGGTGCTCTGGTTTCCCCCAAAGACATGCAGGTTAGGTTAACTGGTGACTCTAAATTGACCGTAGGTGTGAGTGTGAATGGTTGTCTGTGTCTATGTGTCAGCCTTGTGATGACCTGGCGACTTGTCCAGGGTGTACCCCGCCTTTCGCCCGTAGTCAGCTGGGATAGGCTCCAGCTTGCCTGCGACCCTGTAGAAGGATAAAGTGGCTAGAGATGATGAGATGAAAATACAGTGTCTTGCAAAAGTATTCATCCCCCTTGGTGTTTGTCCTGTTTTGTTGCATTACAAGCTGGAATTAAAATGGATTTTGAGGGGGGGTTAGGACTATTTGATTTGCACAACATGCCTACTACTTTAAAGGTGAAAATTGTTGTTTTATTGTGACACAAACAATAATTAAGATAAAAAACAGAAATCTGGAGTGTGCATAGGTATTCACCCCCTTTCGTATGAAACCCCTAAATAAGAGCTGGTCCAACCAATTCACTTCATAAGTCACATAATTAGTTGATTGTGTGCAATCAGCCCTGTGATGACCTGGCGACTTGTCCAGGATGTACCCCGCCTTTCGCCCGTAGTCAGCTGGGATAGGCTCCAGCTTGCCTGCGACCCTGTAGAACAGGATAAAGTGGCTAGAGATAATGAGATGAGATGAATGTGTGCAATCAAAGTGTCACATGATCTGTCACATGATGTCTCCATAAATCAACCTGTTCTGGAAGGACCCTGACTCTGCAACACTACTAAGCAAGCAACATGAATACCAAGGAGCCTCCAAACAGGTCAAAGACAAAGCTGTGGAGAAGTATAGATCAGGGTTGGGTTATAAAAAATATCCCAAACTTTGAATATCCCACAGAACACCATTAAATCCATTATAGCAAAATGGAAAGAATATGGCACTACTACAAACCTGACAAGAGAAAGCCGCCCACCAAAACTCACATACCGGGCAAGGAGGACATTAATCAGAGATCCAACAAAGGCACCAAAGACAACACTGAAGGAACTGCAAAGATGCACAGCGGAGATGGGAGTATCTGTCCATAGGACCACTTTAAGCTGTACACTCCACAGAGTGGGGCTTTATGGACGAGTGGCCAGAAAAAAAGTAATTTCTAAAGAAAACACATTTGGAGTTTGCCCAACAGCATGTGGCAGACTCTCCAAATACATGGAAGAAGATTCTCTGGTCAGATGAGACTAAAATTGATCTTTTTGGCCATCATGGGAAACGCCATTTGTGGTGCAAACCCAACACCCTGAGAACACCATTCCTACAGTGAAGCATGGTGGTGGCAGCATCATGCTGTGGGGATATTTTTCATCTGCAGGGACAGGAAAGTTGGTCAGGACTGAAGGAAAGATGGATGGCACTAAATACAGGGCAATGCTGGAGGAAAACCTATTTGAGGCAGCCAGAGGTTTGAGACTGGGACAAAGGTTCACGTTCCAGCAGGACAATGACCCTAAACATACTTCTAACACTACACTGGAGTGGTTTAAAAGGAAACATTTAAATGTCTTGGAATGCCCTAATTAAAGCTCAGACCTCAATCCAATTGAGAATCTGTGGCATAACTTGAAGATTGCTGGACACCAACGCAACCCATCTAACTTGAATGAGTTGGAGCAGTTTTGCCTTGAGGAATGGGCAAAAATCCCAGTGGCTAGATGTGCTAAGCTAATAGAGACATACCCCAAGAGACTTGCAGCTGTAATTGCAGCAAAAGGTGGCTCTATAAAGTATTTACTTTTTTCTTTTTTTTTTTGGGGGGGGGGTTGAATACCTATGCACACTCCAGAATTCTGTTTTTTCATCTTACTTGCTTTTTGTGTCACAATAAAACAGCAATATTCAACTTTAAAGTTAGCTATGTATCCTTCCTCTCTTACTGACAGAAGAATATAATGTTCAGCTCAAACTAAGACCTGATTATTGTCAGTAGAATGGCAGGTGGTGGTGGCAGATTTCATGCATATCTAAAGACAGATAAATGAGACCCACAACCTAGGGCGTAATTTTGGGTAGGGATACTAGGGACGTGTCCCTACCAATATTCAGCCGCTACTGTGTAATCACGATCAATAAAACTGATGTCCTAACCTGAGCAATGATTATATGGCACACAAAGGGTTAAATGTATGACACTGCTAATAATCCCCCCTCTAACGTAGATATACATTCTCTGATTAGCTACCTGTTTCTCGCTAACTTACATGGTTGGCTATCCCAGCTGTCACTCACTCCATCTGCTGTAAAAGCAGCACACTTCCCACAGCAGCCGTGACTACCCGCCCATCAACCCCCCGTATCTCACACGTACACACCTGACCTACCCCACGCACCCCCTACTCTCTGTCAGCCTACAAATTGAGCTGGACTTCGATGTCCATGCATGCTTGCCCTACGACTCGCATGCTGACTTGAGTATCATGGATGACGGCCCCCCTCCCAAGAAATGAGACATTCGTTCATTCTTCTTCAAAGTCAAGAATGTAAGTGCAGGGTTTCCGTCGAGCTTTAAAAACTCAACAAAATCCTTTTGATGTATGGAAACCCTTCATAAAAGTATTGCTGCGGCTCCTTAGGCAGGTTTAGCAACGTGACAGGACACATCAGAGCTAGGCTACTGCATAGCTGCAGAGAAAAGGAATGCTGGAGCAATGTAACTTGGTGTTAGATAATATCCTCGATGAATGAATGTTAAATTTATAGACCTAATGGTTTTACAGAATGTAAGTAGTCAGATGTAGGCTACTGCATGGGCATGCAGATGTGCAACTTGCATTTCAGAATCAACAGCGTGACAGCTGCTGAGTCTGCTGCTGAGTCTGCTGCATTCACCGTTTTACAGAGACCTCTTTCTACTACTACTAGGCTAAGCTAGATACAACAAATCCATGGTCCTTTACTGCCACCTACAGACGAATATTGGTAACTGCCTTGGATCACTTTTGTGTCCCCACCAATGTGAAAATCAAAGTTACTCCCTTGCCCACAACTTAGAGAGGGAAATACAAGTGCAAAAGTTTGCATAACCTGAGAACATTATGTACACTCACCGGCCACTTTCATATGAACTTGTTCTTGATTCTCAGATTCCTGTTCTTGGCTACAGGAGTGGAACCCAATGTGGTCTTCTGCTGTTGCATGCTGAGATGCTTTTCTGCTCACCACGGTTATAAAGAATTGCTATGAGTTACTATATCCTAACTGGCAGCTCAAACCAGTCTGGCCATTTTCCTCTGACCTCTCTTATCAACAAGGCGATTGTTTCCACCCACAGAACTGTTGCTCACTCAGTGTTTTTTTGTTTTTTTGCACCATTCTGTGTAAACTCTAGAGACTGTTGTGTGTGAAAACCCCAGGAGATTAGCAGCTTCTGAAATACTCAAACCAGTCTATCTGGCTCAAACCATCACCCATGCCACAGTGAAAGTCACACTTTGAGATCACAATTTTTCCCCATTCTGATGTTTGAAGTGAACATTAACTGAAACTATTGATTTGTCTCATCTCATCTCATTATCTCTAGCCGCTTTATCCTTCTACAGGGTCGCAGGCAAGCTGGAGCCTATCCCAGCTGACTACGGGCGAAAGGCGGGGTACACCCTGGACAAGTCGCCAGGTCATCACAGGGCTGACACATAGACACAGACAACCATTCACACCTACGGTCAATTTAGAGTCACCAGTTAACCTAACCTGCATGTCTTTGGACTGTGGGGGAAACCGGAGCACCCGGAGGAAACCCACGCGGACACGGGGAGAACATGCAAACTCCACACAGAAAGGCCCTCGCCGGCCCCGGGGCTCGAACCCAGGACCTTCTTGCTGTGAGGCGACAGCGCTAACCACTACACCACCGTGCCGCCACTATTGATTTGTATCTGCATAATTTTATGCATTGTACTGCTGTCAAGGGATTGGCTGAGTAGATAACTGCAGAAAACAGCAGGTGTATGGGGTTCCTAATAATGTGGCCAGTGAGCATATAGTAGTAGTAGTAGTGCTGTCCATCAATTCCGATGATGACTAAATCTTCCTCTGAATCATTGCTCTCCAAGTTGTTCTTTGATTGGACAGTTGCTGCCAAGAGTTAAGAGGAATGTTCCTTTCTTTCAAGTTGCATTTTACTGTATCTTTGAACCGGAGCTTGAGACGACCAACTCCTCTGGTACCATCTTCCAGTTGGGAGAAGAGGATGAGCTTTGGCAGTCTGTAGTTGGGCATTCTGTTAACATGACCAGTCCAGCGAAGATTTCTACTAATCAGAATATCATAAATGCTGGGCAGGGAGGTCCTTTCGAGAATGGTACTGTTAGAGACATAATGCCACCATTTTATGCCCAGGATTTGACGTAGCTGTCGCATCATATATGCATTGAGTTTTTGGGCTGAGGCTTTGTAGACTGTCCAGGATTCCACACCATAAAGAAGAGTGGAAAGTACGATGGCGCAGTACACTGCACATTTGGTATTTAAAGTTAAATCCTTATTATACCAAACCCTCTCCTTCAGCCTACCAAATGCTCTAGATCAGGGGTTTTCAAAGTGTGGGAGAGTCAGCCCCCTGTCGGAGAGCAAATAAACAACAGCGCCCCCTCCCTTACAATTTTTGTTGTTGCTATACTTAATGTTCCATTCGTATTTTTTAAAAAAAATGGTTGGTTTACACATTATTTTTTTCTTTTACACATTTTAAACATCTCATAGCATAGTTAGCTAGCACCTCTTGGCAGACAACACACTGTAGCAGTGGAGCATCTTCAGATCCAGTCCATGAAAATCCAAACTTTAAATAATCGTGGTCATACTTCCTTCTTTTTCCAGTCCCCCAGGATTCCGCGGGCCTTTTTTGTGATTGTTGCGGGCTAAAATGTCTGCTGTTGCGGGGGTTTCCAAAAAAATTGCGATGAAAGTTGCGGTGTTTAGGTTTTTGTTGCGATTACATTGCGGGAGGAAGTGAAAGTTGTGAGAAATTGTTGCGATTTTCTCTTTTTGTGATTAAAATTGAGTGATATGTTAAATATTAAGTTATTACTGAAAAACTATTGATTAAAAAAAAAAGACACTGAGAAATGGTCCTATAAACAACTTTACCAATATAAAAGATTACCAGGACTACAAAAATGCAGAAAAATAGGCTTTACTTATCCAAATGCTCCTGTTGGTTCAAAAGTTAAAGTGCAGAGAACCTCACAGCACAACATGAAGTTACCTTAAAATATAATATAAATGCCTCAGCTTTCATGTAAGAAAAAAAAACTATTAATACTAGTACCGTGTGCAGGCAGTTTCTCCTGAAGACTAAATTAAACAATAAAGTAATAAAATAAATGGCTCAGGCTTCATAGAAGGAAAAAAAAAACAATTTGAACAGAATCTCACAGTATGATGCTGAAGCTGCCGAAACAATGGAAAATAAAATACCATTTTGGCAAAAATGTTGGCATCCATTAATTTCTTGTATTAAGTAAAAAAAAAATAAAGTGCACACAGTCCTTCACTGTAAACATACACACTTTCAGTAACAGAATTTAAGCCTACATAAACACTGACTCGCACATCATGCAATGTTGCCAGATACTGCTGACGTTTTCCATCCCAAAATATGTTCAAAACCCGCCAAAATGCACTTGAAACCGCCAATCTGGCAACACTGCGCGCATGCTGCTTCTCTTGAACATAGACATCCGGAAGTAAGGCGGAAGGTAGTTTGTCGATGTCACCTCAAGACGACGCCAACGATTGGTCAAATTTGCGGGAAAGTTGCGGTGATTGGATATAATTGCAGCACCGCCCTGAATTCGTGGGGATTGGTTGAATTTGCGCTGAAATTGCAAATCGCAACATCCTGGAGGCTCTGTTTTTTTGCTTGGCCGTCTCCTCACTCCCTGTAGCTTTAGGTACTAAAAATCGATCCATTTTGTCTCTCACGTTGCGCCCCCCCTGAAGAACTCTGGCGCCTCCCAGGGGGGGCGCACCCCACACTTTGCAAAGCCCTGCTCTAGATGCATGGGACATGCGGATCTCGAGTTCTGTGTCAATTCTATTATTTGAGGTTACAGTTGAGCCAAGATATTTGAATCTAGTGACCTTGGCAAGATTTACACCATCTAATACAATATCCTGACCAGTCTCTGTAGTTCCAGGGGGAGGTTGATATAGTACCTCAGTCTTTTTGATGTTGATCTTCAGCCCAAACTCCTTGGCAGCTTTGGCAAAGTGAGATATTGTGTCCTGGGCATCACTGTAGCTATGGGCAATGAAGGCCGCATCATCAACATACATAAGTTTGCATACCAGCACCTTTTGGGTGTATCTCACAGATTTGAATTGGTTGACATTGAATAGGTCAGCACCAGGTCTGCTTTGAATCCAGACACCCTGCTTGTAATCTTGGAAGGCATGGTTTAAAATCACAGCTAGGTAGATAGAGAAAAGAGTAGGGGCAAGCACACACCCTTGTTTTACTCCATTGTTAACTTCAAAAGGAGAGGAGAGCTCCCCTTTCATGCTAACTGAATAGTCGGGTCATAATGTAAGGTTCTGTGACCATCCTCTGGCAACAATGTTTTGATGATTGATTTGACCTCTATGGACCCTTTAGAAAAGATTTAGCTCCCATGTCCCTCCCAAAAATCCCAGCATTTTTTGCTACAGAGCCAAATTCAAAATGGCGCCCGGCGCCATCTCTAAAAAATAACTTTTCATCTGAATGACCTAGAATCATGTATGAAGGCACTTTTTCATACAAGCCAACCCTGAGGATTCCAAATCTGACATCATTTTAATAATCAAAACTAGTTTTGATATTGAAATTCAAGATGGCCGGCATTCAGTAGAGTGAAAATAGCCAGATAGCCAGCTGGGGGACTGCTCCCTTTGGGCCTGCCATCCCGCCCTGAACCATTCTTCGTCAGGCCCCTCACCAGAGACCAGTTTGTCATGGGAGGCCCTACCAAGAGCACGAGGCTCCAGACAATATAGCTCTCGGGTCATAGGGACGCACAAACCCCTCCACCACGGTAAGGTGACGGTTCCCGGAGAGGGTTTTTTTTTTTGTTTTGTTTTTTTTTAGTTTTTTTAGTTTTGTTTTGTTTTTTTGTTTGTTTTTTTGTATTTTTTTAATGCGGAGGTACCACCCGCTGCATTATGTGGAGAGGTAGTTATCATCACCAATAACGGCAACATACGGCAACCACAAAACACGTATCAGTCTGAATCAGAGCATTCTGAGTCACTGCCTTCTGAATCATCGGATTCAGATGACTCCACCCTCTTCTGTGCAACATCCTCCTCCTCATCCTCACCTCTTTCAACTTCCTCGTCCCCTTCAACCAGCCCTGGTGCAGGTAGGTGTGTGGGGAGTGCAGGCCGAGTGTGGCGGACAGGACGACAACGACCACCCACCAACTCCCAACCATGTCCGAGTGGCGACGGGTGGTCCTTCAGTGTGGGGTGGCGCACTAGATATGCCAAGTAGTTGGCACGGAGGCAGTGTTGCCGTAAGCTATCTGCATCTGGAGGGAGACGGATAAAAGACTTTCTCTACATGGTCTTCCACTTGGAAGCACGGGCTTCAGCCATGGTGCTACTCTTCTTGTCTCCATAGATCACCTGTCTCGTGAATGCAAATAGCTCTTGTTCTACCTCCTCTTCAAGGTGAAGGCTGTCTCCACAGCGGGAGAGTTGCTGCCGTGCCACAGAGCTCTTTGCCACCTTCTCATACACTGATGATTTCCCTTTGCCATAGAAACCTGAGTTGGCATCACAGCCTGTAAAACAGTGTAGCTGCACAATGCAGTGTACCATCTCTTCTGTCAACATGCCACGACAGAGGACTGTCTCTTTATTCCTTTTGATGCAAAGCATGCCAGGGAGCTGCTGTGAGATGACCGATGCTGCGATGTATACATCAGTATCAGCTGCATCAATAACAACAGGGCCACTATAGCCTGATTGCCGTAGACCCTGTTGGTGTATTGCTTTCTTCCATATTCAAGCAGTTGTGCATGCAGCATGAACACTGTCTTTACATTTGTCTTTACAGATCAAATATCTAGCTCCTCTCACTGTGGGCTCAAAAGAATGACTGAGGCAACAAGTAGCAGCACTAAACAAACAGCATGTGATGATGCTATGAGAGATATGTTTCTGACCACGGTGCAGAGCTATAGTTATGCTGAAAAACAATGATTTTGTCACTTAAAAGACAAGCTTTTTGCCATAATGTCGCCAAAGCCAGTAGATGAGGTTTTTAGAATTGCCAAAAAGTCGCCAAAGTAGCTAGATGAAGTTTTTAGTCGCCAGAGACGTCGCTAAAGGACATGTCAAGGCATGAAAGGTAAAGAGTTAGAATCAAGAAAACTGGGTGTGATGTGCACAATATAAAATGAACAAAATAGTATGAGTGCATTATTCACTGGCCTTTTTTTGCTTTTAAACAAAAGTTATGTTTTCTAACCTATGGGTCGAGACACAAGGTGTTTTTTTTTGGGGGGGTGATAATGTAAGAAACTCAAAGTAAAAGCACCTTGGCTACTCGGTAGCGTACTGTAGGTCGCTCTTGATGTACTGTATGTACTTTCACATAAATTGGGGGGTCACAGCCTGAAAAGGTTGAGAACTATTGTACTAGATGACAGCCATCTTGAATTACGTGATCAAAACAAAGTTGTATTATCAAAATGGTGTCAGATTTGGAATCCTCATGGCTGACTTGTGTGAAAAAGTGCCTTCATACATGATTCTAGGCAGTGTGCGAAATGCCCATCGATATTCGGGGGGGGGGGGGGGGTCCCCATCTCCGAATTTTTGCGCAAAAAATTTTTTCTTCAATGCAAAGTTGTAGGCCTATATTACAGTGCAGACGCAATAACAAATGCTACCTATCTGGCGCGTTTACAAAAGCGACTGAATAAATGATAAAGGTTTCGTCACGCAACCGGTGCACTTGAAAGCCTGCAGTGTGACCAATTGTATGACACTATTTAACCATCCATTTAGCGATTACGATCATTTAGAAAGATACGTCTTTGTGCAAATACAAACTCAAGGTGAAAAAAAAAACACCACAGTGGATGCTACAGACAGCCTACAACAAGCCACACAGCACCACGGCGGGTGCGCTCTTTCTCTGTCCTCTCTCTCTCTCTCTCTCTCTCGCAAACACACACACACTCACGCACACACACAGGCCAACACACACACATAGGCCAATGCACAACCACCCCACTTCTCCAACTACAAGGCTAAGCTGCTTCAACCAACCACAAGGCCCACAATCAGATCTATCACAGTTCAGTCACTGCAAAGATTGAAAATTAGCCTCTTACTTTAAGTTAGAATAGACCAAATATGCCTTGGCTCAACTTCTTGTGGTTGCCGTCCTGGTTTCCAGGATGAAGAGAGGCGATGTGATGAACCCAAAGTGTGCTAGTGATACACTCTGTAGCTTTCGCTTGCTAGCCATTTTCAATACGGTACTCAACTCAACTCTATTACCTCTATCGTCTGTTTGGCGCGTGCACCTCAGCGCATGGCTAATTTACATACGGGCACTAGACAGCTGGCTCGCTTGGCCAGTGATTGAATTCTGAATAGGCCTATGGCATTGTGAGCTTAGAAAACATTTTAATGACCATTAGTAACAATAATATGTACTATTATAATTTTATTTTATTTATTTTAATGAAATTTGAGACCCCCCCACAATTTAGCATTTGAGGCTTTCAGGGGGTCTCATGGGTTAATCGGGAGGGTCGGACCCCCCCGCACCCCCCCATATTTCGCACTCTGATTCTAGGTCATTCAGCTCAAAAGTTATTTTTTAGAGATGGCGCCAGGCGCCATTTTAAATTTGGCTCTGTAACAAAAAATGCCGGGATTTTTGGGAGGGACATGGGAGCTAAATCTTTTCTAAAGGGTCCATAGAGGTCAAATCAATCATCAAAACATTGTTGCCAGAGGATGGTCACAGAACCTTACATTATGACCCGACTAGAAGCTTTCATACCTGTATGTAAGGCAGATACAAGGTTGGTAAAGTGATCAGGACAACCAAGCTTTCGCAGAATAATCCACAAGGCTATTCTGTCGACAGTATCAAATGCCTTCGTGAAGTCAATGAAGACCATGTAGAGTTGCATTCTTCGTTCTATACATTTCTCTTGAATTTGCTTCAAGGAGAATATGTCAACTGTGCCTTTGCCTGCATGGAACCCACACTGAGCTTCAGGTAAGAAAGTTTCTGCATGCTTGGAGAGTCTGTTGAGAAGTATGCATGCAAATACTTTCCCGGGAATTGAGAGTAGAGAGATTCCACGATAATTCTCACATAGGGGACGATCACCTTTTTTGAATAGGGTGATAAGTTGAGCATCCTTCCAGTCATGTGGACGCTTACCAGAGTGCCATGACTCTGAAATAATCTCGTGCAGAGTCTGAGTTAGCACCAGACCACCACTTTTTAACACTTCTGAATGGATCCCGTCAGCTCCTGGAAATTTTCTGCCATGTAACAAGTGGTTAGACCCAGCTTGGAGCTGGTCTAGAATGGAGAAGTAAGACGCTTCCTTCCCTCCACTAGTCTGGGTGCTCACCTTGGGCAAGTGTCAGCACACCCTAAGCCTCCCATTGCTGGGGTTACGGTGTGCATATTTACTCTCTTGGTGAGACCCCTGGCAGGACTGTTTGTCATTGCGGCATTAGTCCTGGCACAACAGCTACAGGATCGTAACGTCCTCCGAGGGCAGTTGCATTGGTGAATTCCACCTCTCTTCTGGCCAGTCACTGTGACCATTTGAGACATTGAACTCGTCCTGGTCTCACCTTGCCAGTTCATATCATTCTCAACTGGTGGAGAGGGCTGCCTTGGCAATCTGCAAACCCCAGAGTAGCCTTACAAATATTTTGCAAGCAAATCTAAATCCAAATTCATGAACTCTCAAAGACAAAGAAAGTGAGCGTATACTATACAGTATATAGAAGCTCACAGAAACTGGATGGTTGAAGACTGAAAAAAGACCAGGAGACATTTTTTTTCAATCTTCAACTATCCAGTTTGGGTGAGTCTGTCCCCAGTGTAGCCTCAGATTCTTGTTTTTGGCTGACAGGAGTTAAACCTGATGTTGTAACCCATCTGCCTGAAGGTCTTGATGTGTATTCTGAGATGCATTCTGACCTCCTCTCTCATCAACAAGGCATTTCTTCATGCAGAAGTCACTTAATGTTGTTTTTTTTCTCACACCATTCATTGTGTAAACTCATATTAAAGTGTCTGGTCCCCAGACCACCATCCATCCATCCATCCATCCATCCATCCATCCATCCATCCATCCATCCATCCATCCATCCATCCATCCATCCATTATCTGCAGCAGCTTATTCTGTACAGGGTCTCAGGCAAGCTGGAGCCTATCCCAGTTGACGATGGGTGAGAGTCGGGGTACACCCTGGACAAGTCACCAGGTCATCACAGGGCCCAGACAGAGATAAACAACCATTCACACTCACATTCACACCTACGTTCAATTTAGAGCCACCAATTAACCTAATCTGCATGTCTTTGGACTGTGGGGGAAACCGGAGCACCCAGAGGAAACCTACAGGGAGGAAACCCACGGGGAGAACATGCAAACTTCACACAGAAAGGTCCTCGTCAGCCACTGGGCTCAAACCCAGGACCTTCTTGCTGTGAGGCAGCAGTTCTAACAACTACACCACCATGTCCACCATATATGCCTTCATAACTGCCTTTACATTCGTAGGTCGTCTCAGTTGTAATATTCATCCTCTCTACTCTGCCACATCACAGATCAGGTCTGGAGACAGAAGGTTTATGACACAACTCTGACTTCTTGCTTTTGGTTCTTATTGTGCTATTGTAACTTAGTTTTGGATTGTTATCTAGTGTATCTAATGCCACATTTCATTGATAAGCTCTTGGAGTATTTATTTCTGGATAATATGTAATAACATAGATGTACATTTTCTTTTTTCTTTCAAGCACATGAGAATGCACATTTTTCTCCATGACTGTATAAAATAATTTGCTTTACTGTTTAACCAGTGTTTACTCATGCACTTGATACAAAAGGCATTTACCAGGAAGGCTTTTTGAGGACGAGGAGCAAGCACTTTCACATCTTTCCTCTGAAGTAAATCATCAAAGCTAAGAGGAACAGGCTCGACGCAGACTTCCTTCTCAATCCTGTTAAAAAAGAGAGGACTGAGCTCTGATATTCGATCAATATTGATCCTATTTTTAAATATCTCATAAAGGGATAAATCATCCATCCATTAGCTTTAGCTGCTTATCCTGTACAGGATCGCAGGCAAGCTGGAGCCTATCCCAGCTGACTATGGCTGAGAGGCAGGGTACACCCTGGACAAGTTGCCAGATCATCGCAGGGCCGACACAGAGAGACAAACAACCATTCACACTCACATTCACTTTAGAGCCACCAATTAGCCTAACCTGCATGTCTTTGGGGGAAGCCAGAGCACCCAGAGGAAACCCACACAGACACGGGGAGACCACGCAAACTCCACACAGAAAGGCCCTCGTCAGCCGCTGGGCTCGAACCCAAGACCTTCTTGCTGTGAGGCGACAGTGCTAACCACTATACCACTGTGCCACCAGGATAAACCGTTGACTGTATAAAACATGGACAGTGCATTATCTCTAAAAAGTGAAGCCACCGCAAGTCTAGTGCCTCCTGCTGGCTGGTTGCAGTACAATTTTTAGCCCTGCCCATCCCCCTGAATTTCAATGACAAAACAGCCTTTATTTCCATGTCACTTTTCTCATCCAAACTATCTTTCCATCTACAGTGTCTAATTCGAACAGTTAGTTTTCCCCAAGCTGATATCTGCACTTTTTAAAAATTTTCCCTCAGAAATTAGTGTTTAAATGTTATTCTACTATAAAACGAGACCGTCAATGATGGCGTAGCTCACTCCTGCCGCATGTAGTCCAGAAGGAACAATCTAAAGTGGGCCACCTTGCGCAATAAATGTTGCAAGCTATATACACTATATATATAAGTTATATACACCCTTGGAATACCTACTTATTTGCCAGAAAGAATCCAACACAGTGAGGAATTGACCAAGAAGAAGCAATTTTTGTTGAACTGCTCATTAAAGCTTAATTAGTCCATAACTTCATTACTAACTGTAATTAAGCAAATCTGGGTAGAAGTTATATGCATCCTAGGTACCCCTACCTTCATGCCAGAAAAAATCAAAATCGGTGAAGAATTGAGGGAGAAGAAGCGATTTGTGTGGAAACTGCTCATTAGGGCTTAATTACTCCATATCTTCATTATCAATTGCAATTATGCAAATTTGGGTAGAAGCTATATGCACCCCAGGCAGACCTACCTTCCTGCCATAAAGAATAAAAATCGGTGAAGAACTGAGAGAGAAGAAGTGATTTTTGTGAAATGTGGACAATGGCAGATGGACGACGGACAACATATGATGGTACAATCATCCTGTTGGCTGGATGAGCTAAAAACAAGTATGGCTACACGTGGGAATTAAATGATTGATGGCCTTGGCCTGGAAGAGACCAGCTGTAGCCATCAAACTAACTTCATCACAGAATTTACTGTCCTATATGTACTTACTTTTCTGTACGCATGCATTAATACAAACTGTTAGCTATTTCTATTTGAACATTCGAAACATTGAGAGGTTTAACAGGAAAAAGGCTACTTTAATCATGCTAGCTTGTACAGCCACAGTGATAGCAATATTCTTTCAGTATTAAAAACAGCCAGCCAGCCAGGTATCAAAATTTGCACAAAAATCAAACCATTAGTATGGATTTTATAAGTTTATGTCCCAAATAATGTTTTTAACTCACCATGCAGTACAGACTGCATGCTAAACCAGCTGCTCTTCTTGAAACCACAGTTAAACTGTTGGTGAATGTCCAGTTCATGTCCAAATGATAAATTTAAACTATTTACAGTAACTACTCACTGTATACGTAGATGTAAGATTGATTACCACCATGAACACATTCTGCAATGCGGTGCAAGGGGGCAGGTCTACCAAAAGATTGGGGTGTACCTCACATTTGCCTCTCATCTCTACTACACAAACTTGAGAAGAAGAAACTCTCTACTGCACAGACTGTTTTTGCAAATTTGACAACATGGTCATGGCATGGTGATGTGAGTGGTTAGCACTGTCATTGGGCGGCACGGTGATGTAAGTGGTTAGCACTGTTGCCTCACAGCAAGAAGGTTCTGGGTTTGAGCCCAGTGGCTGACGGGGGGGCCTTTCTGTATGGAGTTTGCATGTTCTCCCTGTGTCTGTGTGGGTTTTCTCTGGGTGCTCTGGTTTCCCCCACAGTCCAAAGACATGCAGTTAAAGGAGAACTGAAGTCATTTTTAAACTTGCTTTATTTCTTAATGAACGTGTTATTCAATTACGTTTTCTGTTTTAGTAACCTTATATCGTGATTTGTATTGACAACTACAACCCCAATTCCAAAAAAGTTGGGACAAAGTACAAATTGTAAATAAAAATGGAATGCAATGATGTGGAAGTTTCAAAATTCCATATTTTATTCAGAATAGAACATAGATGACATATCAAATGTTTAAACTGAGAAATTTAAAGAGAAAAATTAGGTGTTTTAAATTTCATGACAACAACACATCTCAAAAAAGTTGGGACAAGGCCATGTTTACCACTGTGAGACATCCCCTTTTCTCTTTACAACAGTCTGTAAACGTCTGGGGACTGAGGAGACAAGTTGCTCAAGTTTACGGATAGGAATGTTAACCCATTCTTGTCTAATGTAGGATTCTAGTTGCTCAACTGTCTTAGGTCTTTTTTTGTCGTATCTTCCGTTTTATGATGCGCCAAATGTTTTCTATGGGTGAAAGATCTGGACTGCAGGCTGGCCAGTTCAGTACCCGGACCCTTCTTCTACGCAGCCATGATGCTGTAATTGATGCAGTATGTGGTTTGGCATTGTCATGTTGGAAAATGCAAGGTCTTCCCTGAAAGAGATGTCGTCTGGATGGGAGCATATGTTGCTCTAGAACCTGGATATACCTTTCAGCATTGCTGGTGTCTTTCCAGATGTGTAAGCTGCCCATGCCACACGCACTAATGCAACCCCATACCATCAGAGATGCAGGCTTCTGAACTGAGCACTGATAACAACTTGGGACGTCCTTCTCCTCTTTAGTCTGAATGACACGGCGTCCCTGATTTCCATAAAGAACTTCAAATTTTGATTCGTCTGACCACAGAACAGTTTTCCACTTTGCCACAGTCCGTTTTAAATGAGCCTTGGCCCAGAGAAGACGTCTGCGCTTCTGGATCATGTTTAGATACGGCTTCTTCTTTGAACTATAGAGTTTTAGCTGGCAGCGGCGGATGGCACGGTGAATTGTGTTCACAGATAATGTTCTCTGGAAATATTCCTGAGCCCATTTTGTGATTTCCAATACAGAAGCATGCCTGTATGTGATGCAGTGCCGTCTAAGGGCCCGAAGATCACGGGCACCCAGTATGGTTTTCCGGCCTTGACCCTTACGCACAGAGATTCTTCCAGATTCTCTGAATCTTTTGATGATATTATGCACTGTAGATGATGATATGTTCAAAGTCTTTGCAATTTTGTGCGAGACTTCGAAACGTGAAGTGTCAGCCAGGTGTCAGTGCCGCCATTTTGAAAACTGTTTTCCAAACGAAATATTGCACAAAAACGAGTTTAAACGATGATTACTACCTACTTTTTTCAAACTTTCCTGATTGCTATCAAAACAAACAAAACTTCCAGCTTGATTACATCACCATTCGAAAGAGGGTGTGCACGTCTTTTGACAACGTTGGCAGATGTCGGTCACTTTGATTTCCACTGTACGTTTTACTTCCACCCTACGATGTCTCACACGGGTCTCAACGAATCTCATTTACGGCCATTGCTTTGACATATGGACTGATATATTACAGAGCATATTTCAAACACTCATAACTTGCTATAGCAGCAACAAAATAGCGATCAAAAATGCATTCCTATATTTAATAAAATGAGATAAATAGAATTTTGATAATAAAAAATTTGCCTTCAGTTCTCCTTTAACATGGGATGGCCTTGGGCTGAAGTGCCCAAGAGTGGTGGTGCGCATGTACACAGAGGCTTTGTTCTCCTATGATGAACTAAATTTTATTGTACATTTGTGCAACGACAATAGCATTGTGCAGTGACAATAAAGGCGTTCTATTAACATGGCAGGGGTATTTTGACTTCATTTCAATTGAATGGGTGTGAATGGGAGTACACCATCCATGCTTATACAGTTGATGGGATAAACTTACTTGTTGTGAAGTATACTGGTGCCAATTCTAATATTATCAATGTTCTCTTGAAGTTCCTGAGTATTCATCAATCCGTCTGGCATTTGTGATTTAAATGCATCCACTTCTGGGAAACATACACGTCAACCATGTTAGGACGTCAGAGGTCAGTTAGCTCAAAGTGAATTGCTGAGACCATATTTTTTCAGATAACAGTATTGTTGAGAGTCATACCACTATGAACTGAGCTGGAGCACCAGTGACAAACGTCTTTGTCTCCAAGACTGATGCCTATTAAGGCCTTGCTCCTGTTCACCTTGGTTAGATCATGCAAAGAGGGAACCTTCTCAACCTGTAAGCAAATTATATCTTTAGCTAATGCATGTATTGCTGGTGGCGGCATGGTGATGTAGTGGTTAGCACTGTCGCCTCACAGCAAGAAGGTCCTGGGTTCGAGCCCCGGGGCCGGCGAGGGCCTTTCTGTGTGGAGTTTGCATGTTCTCCCCGTGTCCGCGTGGGTTTCCTCCGGGTGCTCCGGTTTCCCCCACAGTCCAAAGACATGCAGGTTAGGTTAACTGGTGACTCTAAATTGACCATAGGTGTGAATGTGAATGGTTGTCTGTGTCTATGTGTCAGCCCTGTGATGACCTGGCGACTTGTCCAGGGTGTACCCTGCCTTTCGCCCGTAGTCAGCTGGGATAGGCTCTAGCTTGCCTGCGACCCTGTAGAAGGATAAAGCGGCTAGAGATAATGAGATGAGATGTATTGCTGGTCTTCCTGTCAAAGTTCATACATATTAAATGTACTGTACACCAGTCAACCATAACATTATGACCACTGACAGGTGAAGTGAATAACATTGATTATCTCATTACAGTGGCACCTGTCAAGGGGTGGGTTTATATTAGGCAGCAAGAGAACAGTCAGTTCTTGAAGTTGATGTTTTAGAAGCAGGAAAAATGGGCATGCGTAAGGATCTGAGTGACTTTGACAAGGGACAAATTGTGATGGCTAGATGACTGGGTCTGAGCATCTCCAAAATGGCACATCTTGTGGGGTGTTCCTGGTATGCAGTGGTTAGTGCCTACCAAAGGTGGTCCAAGGAAGGACAACCAGTGAACCGGCGACAGGGTCATGGGTGTTGAAGGCCCGCTGATTCACATGGGCCATGAAGGCTGGCCCATATGGTCCAATCCCACAGAACAGCTACTGTAGCACAAACTGCTGAAAAGGTTAATGCTGGCTAAAATAGAAAGGTGTCATCATTAATTTTTTCATCAGTTTGTGCTACAGTAGCTCTTTGGTGGGATTGGACTATATGGGTGAGCCTTCCCATGATCCTGTCACCAGTTCACTGGTTGTCCTTCCTTGAACTATCTCTACAGGTTCCCCAGTTGGAGATTATTGGTCGGCAGGCTGTTTCTTAGCAATCTCCAGTGATCTAATATTTGGTCAGTCGTGATCCTACAGTAGGGTCAGTTCATCTGCAGGCGGGGCTGCTTAATCTGGTAAAATGAACACTGAGTGTATGCTTGGTTGAGAATAAAAAAGAAACCTTTATATCAGAACTGTAATTCTGCATAAAGAGTACTGTATAGAGCAGAATTAAGAATGCATGAGAAGAGACTGAAATATTTAATTTATCAGCACCTCTCTCGACAACGCCATTCTGCGTGGAGATTGACTGTAGGGCTGGAGAGTCTGTGGCTTCTTAGGCATAATCAAGAAACGTACTCCTACCTCTTCTTTGCCTTTAAAAAGAACAGCATACATGGTGCAAACATGGAGAGTCAAAAGTACACTGCAAAACCACAATTGTTGAGCTTGATTAGCTGTATTGTTTTGTTTTGACTACTTAATTTGAATGAATGTTTAACTGAAACAAATAAATGTAACTGAATAAAGACATGAAGCATAACACCACAAATATTTTTTTAACAATTTGCAACAAATGGAACAATATGTTTGGTATAAAATATGATGGACCAAAAATGGGCTTAAAGAACAGATTTTTTAAATACAAACGCTGTTTATTTTACAAACATTATTAATATTCATACATATATATTAAGTGACATCAGGACTCTCTGACTTCATTAGTTTTGTAACGGTTTTTACAGGGTAAAAAATATTATTAAGACAAATAAAGTTCTAAAGTACTAAACTCTCAATCTGAATAATAACCCTGCATTTTGTTTAAAACAAAAATAGAGTAATATAGATATTTAGTCACTGCCTTAAAGCAGAGTTCCTGATGAGTGTATGAGCAAAATACTTGCAAGGGCACAAAATCGATCTGAATAGAATAATAATATTATAGCATATGAACCATCGAATTGTGCAGTGTAGTGTGTTTCACATCAATAAATTGCTGCATTGTCTTGTGGCAGTGAGAACAGTAATGAGATACGCATCTCACTTACAAATCCATATACAACCCCGATTCCAAAAAAGTTGGGACAAAGTACAAATTGTAAATAAAAACGGAATGCAATGATTTACAAATCTCAAAAACTGATATTGTATTCACAATAGAACATAGACAACATATCAAATGTTGAAAGTGAGACATTTTGAAATTTCATGCCAAATATTGGCTCATTTGAAATTTCATGACAGCAACACATCTCAAAAAAGTTGAGACAGGGGCAATAAGAGGCTGGAAAAGTTAAAGGTACAAAAAAGGAACAGCTGGAGGACCAAATTGCAACTCATTAGGTCAATTGGCAATAGGCCATTAACATGACTGGGTATAAAAAGAGCATCTTGGAATGGCAGCGGCTCTCAGAAGTAAAGATGGGAAGAGGATCACCAATCCCCCTAATTCTGCGCCGACAAATAGTGGAGCAATATCAGAAAGGATTTTGACAGTGTAAAATTGCAAAGAGTTTGAACATATCATCATCTACAGTGCATAATATCATCAAAAAATTCAGAGAATCTGGAAGAATCTCTGTGCGTAAGGGTCAAGGCCGGAAAACCATACTGGGTGCCCGTGATCTTCGGGCCCTTAGACGGCACTGCATCACATACAGGCATGCTTCTGTATTGGAAATCACAAAATGGGCTCAGGAATATTTCCAGAGTACATTATCTGTGAACACAATTCACCGTGCCATCCGCCGTTGCCAGCTAAAACTCTATAGTTCAAAGAAGAAGCCGTATCTAAACATGATCCAGAAGCGCAGACGTCTTCTCTGGGCCAAGGCTCATTTAAAATGGACTGTGGCAAAGTGGAAAACTGTTCTGTGGTCAGACGAATCAAAATTTGAAGTTCTTTATGGAAATCAGGGACGCCGTGTCATTCGGACTAAAGAGGAGAAGGACGACCCAAGTTGTTATCAGCGCTCAGTTCAGAAGCCTGCATCTCTGATGGTATGGGGTTGCATTAGTGCATGTGGCATGGGCAGCTTACACATCTGGAAAGACACCAGCAATGCTGAAAGGTATATCCAGGTTCTAGAGCAACATATGCTCCCATCCAGACGACATCTCTTTCAGGGAAGACCTTGCATTTTCCAACATGACAATGCCAAACCACATACTGCATCAATTACAGCATCATGGCTGCGTAGAAGAAGGGTCCGGGTACTGAACTGGCCAGCCTGCAGTCCAGATCTTTCACCCATAGAAAACATTTGGCGCATCATAAAACGGAAGATACGACAAAAAAAGACCTAAGACAGTTGAGCAACTAGAATCCTACATCAGACAAGAATGGGTTAACATTCCTATCCCTAAACTTGAGCAACTTGTCTCCTCAGTCCCCAGACGTTTACAGACTGTTGTAAAGAGAAAAGGGGATGTCTCACAGTGGGAAACATGGCCTTGTCCCAACTTTTTTGAGATGTGTTGTTGTCATGAAATTTAAAATCACCTAATTTTTTTCTTTAAATGATACATTTTCTCAGTTTAAACATTTGATATGTCATCTATGTTCTATTCTGAATAAAATATGGAATTTTGAAACTTCCACATCATTGCATTCCGTTTTTATTTACAATTTCTACTTTGTCCCAACTTTTTTGGAATCGGGGTTGTATGTTCCTTTCTTTGACACTGTATGCCACGTGCCAGAAACAACACCATGACATTTATTATGGTGTGACTCTGCTGGGTGCCTGGAACATTTTTCACGTTGACGCACACAGCACCAACAGGACTAATTACCATGCACCTGTTCCTGATTAGAGCGCCATCACAGCGAATACATATAAGGACTCTCAGTAACACATTGACTTTGCGAAGTATAGACCCTTTTCAGTCACGTGACCTTCGTAAACGCGACCCCCATTTTGGACATGTAGTGGACTTTGGCTCAAATCGGTTTGAATGCGAGGAAGGCGACAAACATAAAAGAAAAAGGAGCGAGATGCAGAAAACTGTATTTACTAATTTACTGTAATTATGATCTGGCAGCTATTTACACCGGATCCAGTGTAAATAGCTGCCGGAGCCAACGTCCGGCTGGGCCGCGAGCGAGCGCGCGCCGGCTCCGGCCGGGCCGCGAGCGAGCGCGCGCCGGCTCCGCGGCCGCTGGCTCCGGCCGGGCCGCGAGCGCGCGCGCGCCGGCTCCGCGGCCGCCGGCTCCGGCCGGGCCGCGAGCGCGCGCGCGCGCCGGCTCCGTGGCCGCCGGCTCCGGCCGGGCCGCGAGCGAGCGCGCTCCGGAACCTCGGACGTTGGCTCCGGCGGCTATTTACACTGGATCCGGTGTAAATAGCTGCCAGATCATAATTACAGTAAGCTAGAATGGAATGTTAACAGCAATGTAATGCCTTTTCTGGCTAATTTTATTCGTCTTACCTCCAACAAAGTGGTCACTACACAAGCGCTGGTATGCCGCTATCCATCTTCTCCGTCGGTCAGCATCTACCGGGATCCGATAAAATGATAACCCTTGCCTTGTTTGTTGATGGTTACTACATCCAGGTGCACAACAATATAGTGGCATGATGGAAGTCTTGCTGAAAATAAACACTTTCTTTGCTGCCGTTCCTCAATGCTGGCTGTGGTAAACTACTGGTAGTACATGTCCAAAATGGTGGCCGCGTTTGTCGTGAGGTCACGTGAAAAGGGTCCATACGCTCTGTACCCTGCGTCTAACATTACCAAGCCTTGTATTTTGTATCACTTTTCTGGTTTTGACCCTGTCTGTGTTTTTGGAATTTGAGTATTGTATTACCTCTGATATTCTGTCTGTCTCACTCGATCACTACCTGTTTTTTGACTCTGCCTTTGTCTAGGTTTTGGATCCGTTTGCTCGTGTGCTTTCAATAAAACAAAACTCTTCCTGCACTTACATCCATTTATGGCCCTTACATGACAGAAGCTGTCAACTATCCAACAAGCTAGTGCACTCATAAAACTGTTTTAACTAGTTTTATATGAAACTCTTGTGAATATTTTACATAGAATGTGTTGGTAAATAAATAAAGAAATAAAAGATATGCATTTCACTGTCCGGTGGTCAAGTGTTTATGAGATACATTGCCTTGCACTTATGATCAGGTTCCCTGTGGTGGTACGCGTTTATCATTCATCGTACGGACGGATATCGTATGGTCAAAAGCCATCAAAAATTAGGTCGATGCATTACCATATTCTCTTAAACATGGGGCTCTGCTCCGCTATAAACTAGTCTCCGTGTTATATTTTTAATAAATTAAAAAGTCCTTTGCTGTTTGACGCTTCTTTAACCAGTATTTCCATAGATTTAACTATTTTTCGTCATGCATTCCTTTGCTAATAGCACATCTTACCTCTGCACATGGAGTGTCTTGTTGATGACTTAACATTAGTTGTCTGTTTTTCAGGCTGTATGATAACTCTGCTACAGCCAGCTTCGGCTGATTTGCTGCAGGAACTGCCTTTCATGGTGGATCCCACAGCTAAAGACTTCCTAAACAGGACACATCAGCCTGAACAAAGTGATTCCTGGCACATCCTGTTCAGTTCAGGGGTGGGTTTCCCAAAAGCTTCTTCATGCTAAGAGCATCTTAACTAGGAGAGAGAGAGAGCATTCATTGTGCTGTTCATGCTACCATTTAACGATGATCTTTGTGCTGTGATGCTTTTGGGAAACCCACCCAAGTGTGGTAGAATGCTCTGTGCTGAGTTTCCCAAAAGCATCATAGCACAAAGATCATTGTTAAATGGTAGAGCGAGCAACATAATGAACACTCTCTCTCCTAGTTAAGATGCTCTTAGCCTTAAGAGGCTTTTGGGAAACCCACCACTGTTTTTTCCCTAGTGTGATGACAGTGATGTTAATGGGAATTCTATGTTGGAACAATCCAAAGTTTGATCACAATAACCAGGATTGAGTTCTGAGGACACATTAACGCCACCCCTCATACCCCTTTTCCACCAAATCAGTTCCAGGGCTGGTTCAGGGCCAGTGCTGGTGCTGGTTCACAACTCCAACTTGCGAGCCAGCTGAGAACCAGTTTGCTTTTCCATAGCTCGGGGTGCTAAGGGGAGCCACGTCATTACGTCACTGTATACATCAGTTACGTTAATGCGTTTGCATAAACCTTAGCGCAAACATCGAAGCAACAACAACACTGAGAAAAAGAAGAAGAAGCAACAACAACAACAACAACAGTAATGGATGACTGCTGCTTTACTGCATCCATGATATCTCGTTGCTTATTTAAAAATGGCGCCCTCTCGCGGTCTTGCTATTGCTGTTGGTCTTAACAACTCCGCCCCCCCGCTGACGTAAGCAGTTCTTTCCTCTAGCCCAGCAAAGAGCTGGTGCTACCCTGGAACCGGTTTTTCTGGCCCAGAGCCAGTTCTTTGTCAGTGGAAACAGAAAACCCGGTTCCAAACTAAGCACTGGCCCCGAACCAGCCCTGGAACTGATTTGGTGGAAAAGGGCTATCAGTGGTTCAGTATCCAGGTCATTTATGATAAACCTTACCTTAGTCGTTTATATAGAAGATTGTGTTCATCTCTGACAATTTCTTTGTTTGCTTTGGGCTTTTTTCTGGCACTGAATTCACGATGAAGACCCAGTCCTTTTTCAGGTCTACCATAGGCAGAATACTGTGTTGATACTTGTGTTAGCTGGCGATTTTTCTGAAAGGAAGGATGAGATTTTTAATGTATTTACACTATTTTAACTTGTTCATATACACATTATGCTATAAATACTGCAAAAGTGCAAAAGAAAATAAGTTGTTGGACAAGGTGGGTAGGAAGTTACCTTGAAAGTAGGTAGCACTTCAAGAGTGGTCTTTTTCCCTAAACTTGGTTGATACCATAATGCCACGTAACATTAACAGTACACATAAGTGCAAAGAGTGTGACAGTCATCGTTCCCATGAGATACCATAATAAAATGAAGTACTGCTGCATTATGATGCAACATGATAGAGTTTGGTAACAATATTTCACATGAACTGTCATAGTCACACCGCAATATATTGTAATAATTCATAGTAAACTACAAAGGATTATTGTCAGAGTTATAATTACCTTTGCAAGTCTTTCCAGCATGCTCTTGGAGTGACTGTCTAAGGTGTCAAAAGCCTGGAGCACTCTCGTTGTCATGTTTCACGTATCAACTCTTATTTAACACATACATAGACACATACAAACACACATACAGTACAGTATTGTGCAAACAATTGTTTTAGTACAAACTTTGCTACAGAGTTTTATTTTATGACTTCTACATTATCAAGTTAGTACAAAAACATTTTAGATTTCCAGCACAAAATTAAATGTTACAGAAAAATGTTTGTATAAGAGACCACTTTTCAGCATTTTTATGCAATAAAACAATGAAGGCTGCTGGGTTTTGCTGCAAAAAAAAAAAGAAGAAGAAGAAGCAAGTGTTACAGTCACAGTCTCCAGAAGATCTGTGGCTGCTTCTGTAAGATGCTCAGTAAAACTTACCACCAAATATTGATTTTGTTGCATGACCTCCGCCAACTTTGTTGGAGGAGGTTATGCTTTCGCCTCCATTTGTTTGCTTGTTTGTCTGTTCCCAACATAACTCAAAAAGTAGTGAACAGATTTTGATAAAATTTGGAGGAAAGCTGAACCATGGGCCAATGAGGTTAGATTTTGATGCAAATCTGGATATGTATGTTGAACCAGGATTTTTTTTTTGTCTGTTCCCATCATGACTAAAAAAACTACTGAATGGATTTTGATGAAATTTGATGTAGAGCTTTATCCTCAGTTCAAGTGATTTGATTTTGATGTTGATAATACAGTATGTGTCTTGGCGGAGATATGCACTCTACCAAGTGCTCTTCTAGTTTATTACCATTTCCTGCTCTTTTTATAGTATTTTTGTAAATGTGGAAACATTTAATTTCATTACATTTGCTCTACAACATTTCTTTGCATATGCCTAAGACTTTTGCACAGAACTGTATGTACATATGTGCATATATATATATATATATATATATATATATATATATATATATATATACATACACACATGTACATGCATACACTTAGACATTCATTTATGCATCCATCTACACACACACACACACACACACACACACACACACACACACACACACACACATTTATACCAGCATCAGTAACTTACATAAACTTCACAACTCTGTATAAACACATCAGGGTATTCCGTTCATTCACTTTTCGGTGAGTCGGTTAACTCACTCAACTAGATTCACTGATCACTCTCTAAATGTTGTTGGGTTTGTTTGTTTGTTTTTCCCCCCCCAGCAATCAGAGACTGGATTTAAATTGCAGACACTTCCAGTGTCTCCCTGAGCTACAGTGAAAATATAATACGTGTCACTGTGTTGTGACCATAGCAACAGCAGCACAAGCCTCTCTCTCTCTCTCTTTCTCTCTCTCAATATTTTCAAAAACAAACTATTCATATTTCAATGACTCGATGTTCCTACATTATCACAAGTAATAAAAATGGTCAAGTACTATACTACAGTATTAACAGTTAAGTGGGTGAATACTGGTTTAGAATAGAATAGAATGCCTTTATTGTCACTATATACATGTACAATGAGATTAAAAGCAACTCCAATAACATCACTGATACACACAGCATTTATTATCTGTTTATAACCAATGAAAATACACAAATTACCCAAACATTAAATCCAAAATACAGTAGTGCATGTGTCCTCAATGCCCAAACATGCTGTCCCAAATGACCAAATACAGTAATTGTCATAAGTGACCAAATACAGAATGTCACAAATGACCAAACACGCTGTCCCGAATTACCAAATACAGAATGTCACAAATGACCAAACACCCTGTCCCGAATGACCAAATACAGTATGTGTCCCAAATGTCCAAGCACGCTGTCCCGAATTGCCAAATGCAGTATGTGTCCCAAATGTCCAAGCACGCTGACCCGAATTACCAAATACAGTATGTGTCCCAAATGACCAAACACGCTGTCCCGAATGACCAAATACAGTATGTGTCCCAAATGACCAAACACGCTGTCCCGAATGACCAAATACAGTATGTGTCCCAAATGACCAAACACGCTGTCCCGAATGACCAAATACAGTATGTGTCCCAAATGACCAAACACGCTGTCCCGAATGACCAAATACAGTATGTGTCCCAAATGACCAAACACGCTGTCCCGAATGACCAAATACAGTATGTGTCCCAAATGACCAAACACGCTGTCCCGAATTACCAAATACAGTATGTGTCCCAAATGACAAGGCACACTGACCTGAATTACCAAATACAGTATGTGTCCCAAATGTCCAAACACACTGTCCCGAATTACCAAAAACAGTACGTGTCACAAATGACAAGGCACGCTGACCCGAATTACCAAATACAGTGTGTGTCCCAAATGTCCAAACACGCTGTCCCAAATTAGCAAATACAGTATGTGTCCCAAATGTCCAAACACACTGTCCCGAATTGCCAAATGCAGTATGTGTCCCAAAATGTCCAAGCACGCTCTCCCGAATTGCTAATGCAGTATGTGTCCCAAATGTCCAAGCACGCTGTCCCAAATTGCCAAATACAGTATGTGTCCCAAATGTCCAAGCACGCTGTCCCGAATTGCCAAATACAGTATGTGTCCCAAATGACCAAGCACGCTGTCCCGAATTGCCAAATACAGTATGTGTCCCAAATGTCCAAGCACGCTGTCCCGAATTACCAAATACAGTACGTGTCCCAAATGACAAGGCACACTGTCCCGAATGACCAAATACAGTACGTGTCCCAAATGACCAAACACGCTGTCCCGAATGACCAAATACAGTACGTGTCCCAAATGAACAAACACGCTGTCCCGAATGACCAAATACAGTATGTGCCCCAAATGACCAAACACGCTGTCCCAAATTACCAAATACAGTATGTGTCCCAAATGACAAGGCACACTGACCCGAATTGCCAAATACAGTATGTGTCCCAAATGTCCAAGCATGCTGTCCCGAATAGCCAAATACAGTACATGTCCCAAATGACCAAACACGCTGTCCCGAATGACCAAATACAGTATGTGTCCCAAATGACCAAACACGCTGTCCCGAATGACCAAATGCAATATGTGTCCCAAATGACCAAACACGCTGTCCCGAATTACCAAATACAGTATGTGTCCCAAATGACAAGGCACACTGTGGCAGCGGGGGTGTGGTCAAGCGCCGGTCTGTGACAGGAGGGCGGAGTCAGGGAAGGTGAGTGGCAGAATCACTACACCTGACGGCAATTAACCTGTGTTTGTGTGTCTTCCCAGTGACCGCGCCCTATTTAAGGAGGGAGAGCGAGAGCAGAGCAGGACTTCCCTGGACGAGACGCAAGTGTGTGTCTGTCTCTCTCTACGTTACAAAATATTGTTAGACTGAAAAGTGTGGCAATAAAGCCTTTTGTTCACCTGATCTCTGTCCTGCCGTCCTCTGTGCTCCACCCACCCATAGGGAACTTACCACACACACTGACCCGAATTACCAAATACAGTATGTGTCCCAAATATGCAAACACGCTGTCCCGAATTACCAAATACAGTACGTGTCCCAAATGACAAGGCACGCTGACCCGAATTACCAAATACAGTACGTGTCCCAAATGTCCAAACACGCTGTCCTGAATTACCAAATACAGTATGTGTCCCAAATGTCCAAACACGCTGTCCCGAATTGCCAAATGTGGTATGTGTCCCAAATGTCCAAGCACGCTGTCCCGAATTGCCAAATGCAGTATGTGTCCCAAATGACCAAGCACGCTGTCCTGAATTGCCAAATGCAGTATGTGTCCCAAAATGTCCAAGCACGCTCTCCCGAATTGCTAATGCAGTATGTGTCCCAAATGACCAAACACGCTGTCCCGAATTGCCAAATGCAGTATGTGTCCCAAATGTCGAAGCACGCTGTCCCGAATTGCCAAATGCAGTATGTGTCCCAAATGACCAAGCACGCTGTCCTGAATTGCCAAATGCAGTATGTGTCCCAAATGTCGAAGCACGCTGTCCCGAATTGCCAAATGCAGTATGTGTCCCAAATGACCAAGCACGCTGTCCTGAATTGCCAAATGCAGTATGTGTCCCAAAATGTCCAAGCACGCTCTCCCGAATTGCTAATGCAGTATGTGTCCCAAATGACCAAACACGCTGTCCCGAATTGCCAAATACAGCATGTGTCCCAAATGTCCAAGCACGCTGTCCCGAATGACCAAATACAGCACGTGTCCCAAATGCCCAAGCACGCTGTCCCGAATTGCCAAATACAGTACGTGTCCCAAATGCCCAAACACGCTGTCCCGAATTGCCAAATACAGCACGTGTCACAAATGTCCAAACACGCTGTCCCGAATGACCAAATACAGTCCGTGTCCCATATGTCCAAACACACTGTCCCGAATTGCCAAATACAGTACGTGTCCCAAATGTCCAAACACGCTGTCCCGAATTGCCAAGTACAGTACGTGTCCCAAATGTCCAAACACTCTGTCCCGAATTGCCAAATACAGTACGTGTCCCAAATGTCCAAACATGCTGTCCCGAATTGCCAAATACAGTACGTGTCCCAAATGTCCAAACACGCTGTCCTGAATTACCAAATACAGTACGTGTCCCAAATGACAAGGCACGCTGACCCGAATTACCAAATACAGTATGTGTCCCAAATGACCAAACACGCCGTCCCGAATTGCCAAATACAGTACGTGTCCCAAATGACCAAACACGCTGTCCCGAATTGCCAAATACAGTACGTGTCCCAAATGACCAAACACACTGTTCCGAATTGCCAAATACAGTACGTGTCCCAAATGATCAAACACGCTGTCCCGAATTGCCAAATACAGTACGTGTCCCAAATGACCAAACACGCTGTCCCGAATTGCCAAATACAGTACGTGTCCCAAATGATCAAACACGCTGTCCCGAATTGCCAAATACGGTACGTGTCCCAAATGACCAAACACGCTGTCCCGAATTACCAAATACAGTTTGTGTCCCAAATGTCCAAACACGCTGTCCCGAATTACCAAATACAGTACATGTCCCAAATGAACAAACACGCTGTCCCGAATTACCAAATACCATATGCATCATAAATGACCAAATAAAGTACAGTTAGGTCCATAAATATTTGGACAGAGACAACATTTTTCTCATTTTGGTTCTTTACATTACCACAATGAATTTTGAACAAAACAATTCAGATGCAGTTGAAGTTCAGACTTTCAGCTTTAATTCAGTGGGTTGAACAAAATGATTGCATAAAAATATGAGGAACTAAAGCATTTTTTAAACACAATCCCTTCATTTCAGGGGCTCAAAAGTAATTGGACAAATTAAATAACTGTAAATAAAATGTTCATTTCTAATACTTGGTTGAAAACCCTTTGTTGGAAATGACTGCCTGAAGTCTTGAAATCATGGACATCACCAGATGCTGTGTTTCCTCCTTTTTAATGCTCTGCCAGGCCTTTACTGCAGCGGTTTTCAGTTGCTGTTTGTTTGTGGGCCTTTCTGTCTGAAGTTTAGTCTTTAACAAGTGAAATGCATGCTCAATTGGGTTGAGGTCAGGTGACTGACTTGGCCATTCAAGAATATTCCACTTCTTTGCTTTAATAAACTCCTGGGTTGCTTTGGCTTTATGTTTTGGGTCATTGTCCATCTGTATTATGAAACGCCGACCAATCAGTTTGGCTGCATTTGGCTGGATTTGAGCACACAGTATGTCTCTGAATACCTCAGAATTCATCCGGCTGCTTCTGTCCTCTGTCACATCATCAATAAACACTAGTGACCCAGTGCCACTGGCAGCCATGCATGCCCAAGCCATCACACTGCCTCCACCGTGTTTTACAGATGATGTGGTATGCTTTGGATCATGAGCTGTACCACGCCTTCGCCATACTTTTTTCTTTCCATCATTCTGGTAGAGGTTGATCTTGGTTTCATCTGTCCAAAGAATGTTCTTCCAGAACTGTGCTGGCTTTTTTAGATGTTTTTTAGCAAAGTCCAATCTAGCCTTTTTATTCTTGAGGCTTATGAGTGGCTTGCACCGTGCAGTGAACCCTCTGTATTTACTTTCATACAGTCTTTTCTTTATGGTAGATTTGGATATTGATACGCCTACCTCCTGGAGAGTGTTGTTCACTTGGTTGGCTGTTATGAAGGGGTTTCTCTTCACCATGGAAATTATTCTGCGATCATCCACCACTGTTGTCTTCTGTGAGTGTCCAGGTCTTTTTGCATTGATGAGTTCACCAGTGCTTTCTTTCTTTCTCAGGATGTACCAAACTGTAGATTTTGCCACTCCTAATATTGTAGCAATTTCTCGGATGGTTTTTTTCTGTTTTCGCAGCTTAAGGATGGCTTGTTTCACCTGCATGGAGAGCTCCTTTGACCGCATGTTTTCTTCACAGCAAAATCTTCCAAATGCAAGCACCACACCTCAAATCAACTCCAGGCCTTTTATCTGCTTAATTGAGAATGACATAACGAAGGAATTGCCCACACCTGCCCATGGAATAGCCTTTGAGTCAATTGTCCAATTACTTTTGGTCCCTTTAAAAACAGGGTGGCACATGTTAAGGAGCTGAAACTCCTAAACCCTTCATCCAATTTTAGTGTGGATACCCTCAAATGAAAGCTGAAAGTCTGGACTTTATGTCCATGTCCATTATATAACTATAACTTGAATATGTTTCAGTAAACAGGTAAAAAAACTAAATTTGTGTCAGTGTCCAAATATATACAGTATGGACCTAACTGTATTTGTCCCAAACTACAAATATGCTGTCCCATATTATCAAACACAGTATGTGTCCCAAATGACCAAACATGCTATCCCAAATGGCCAAATACAATATGTCCCAAATTTTTTTGCTTCACATGTAGATAATAAACACCTTGAGAATTTCAGAAATATATCATGTGTTTGGGTATTTATTGTATTAATAACAAGAAAACTTAGATAATATGTAAATTAAATTCAGTTAATATATCTGAATTAACCCAGATTAAAATATCACTTCAAAAGTTTGCAACTACCATCTTCATTGTCTTGATCTAGCATACACATATATGCACACATGTCTAAGCTTTTCATAATTAAGGCTTAATGGAAAAAGAAATCTTCTGCATTTGTGTGCCAATTAGTTATGTTACAAAGAACATTTCCTCTCAAAGAAAGTAATGTACAGATTAAATAATAGATCACTTTTCAAATACAAAAACAGTCTGCTGAAGAACTGTAGTGATTTCTCCATGATATTCATTGTACATTCTAGGTGAATTATTTTCTTGAACTAATCCCCATTTTATGATTAAAATGCCATAATATTATTTCTCTTTGAGAGAACATTATTTTCAGTCCCCTGTAGAGCATTTTGCTTGCTCTTTACAGATGATTGTCGAAATCCAGAATGATTCAACATCCTAAATTCTTATAGGAATTGCCAATTGCTGATTAAATTAAATTTCAATTCAATGTTATTTCTGTTGTAACACTGACATTTCCACAAAGCATCTTCACAGAAATTCAGATGTAGATATATTGTAGATCCTGCTTCAGCAAGCCAGAGAGGACAGTGGCAAGAAAAGAAACAAAACTCCTTGAAATGAGATAGGGAAGGAACCTTGAGATGAACCAGATTCAAAAGGAAACCTATCTTCTTCTGAGTGACACCAGATAGTTGTGATTATGAGTCATTATTCTTCCACCACTGTATGGTATAACATCAAACAGTACTACTGAGTGTGTTGAAAGAAACTTCCATACAAACAGCAGTGTCTTTTTTTTTAAGTACTTTTAGCTTTAAATCTATAGTATCCATATGATGCTATGAAACTGATAAAAAATAAGACTTGGGCATAAAGTGTTTTCAGAAGTACAGAAGTTTTCAGAAGTTCAGAAGTTTCAGAAGTTAAGCTATCCAAGTGAGACCATCCACAGCAATCTTCAAGGTATCGATGCAGAGCCATTCCAGCAGTGCATGATTCTCAGGTGAAGGAAGCTCCAAGCAGAAGTAGAACATCAAGATGGATCAGGCAGGTCCAGAGGGCAGAAGGAGTCAGGGTCAGGTATCAAAGAGATGAGGGGATAAAGCGTGAGAACAGATTATAAAGTACAACATATTCTTTTGTCCTATAAAAAGATGTACATTGTGTGCAAGCAGGGACTACAGGTTTGCTTGAAATCATAACTAACACCTTCTAACATGATTATTTGGTGATCTGATTAGTCAAATGGAAATTCAGCATGTTTAAGTAATGCAGTATCTTGTAGTCAAATGAATTACTGATTTCTACAGTTTTACTGCCTCATGATTTGTATGAGCTTCTTCTCAACCATCCTGGCTTGTCCCTCGATGAGAACCCTTAAAAATTCAATGTAGACCCCTACAAGAGAGGATTTCGCTATCAGCATGAGATCTAGCTCTTTAGCATCTTTTATCCATCTCAAGACCCTTTGAGAAACATTTCTTTAAGACTGTAGGCCTGATCTTGCACCCAATCACACGTGTGTGATTAAAGAGTTAAGGTGTGAATTACAGCAGGTGATTTGAAATGTCTGCCTTTAAAAAAAAAAACCTACCTCAAAATATGTTTATTTGGAACTTTGGTTTTGAAGACGGTAGACTAGACTGACTTCAAAGCGAACACTGATTCTGTTTTTCCGTTAGAGAATTGAGGTCAATAGACCACATAACCTACTCTTTGTGTTCTAAAGGGCTTTTTGCAACTGCTACAACACGGCATTTCATTTTTAGATAAATGACCATGCTTGTATCTTCATGTACTGAAAGAACATTTTTTTCTGAACAGACATTTGTTAGATCTTTTTTAAAGTGATGATGAAACAGCATTTTCTTTCATGCTACACATGACTAACACCAGCTCACAGAAGATGCAGACTATGCAGAAAAACAAGTTTATACTTCGTTACATGCAGGTTAGGCTATGATAACGCATTGCTGTCTATCTTACCCCATCTTCTCCACACTGCACTAGCTCCCAATAAAATCTCACATTGATTATAAAATACTATGAATAACCTACACTACTGTTCAAAAGTTTGGGGTCACTTTGAAATTTCCTTATTTTTGAAAGAAAAGCACTGTTCTTTTCAATGAAGATCACTTTAAACTAATCAGAAATACACTCTATACATCGCTAATGTGGTAAATGACTATTCTAGCTGCAAATGTCTGGTTTTTGGTGCAGTATCTACATACAGTTAGGTCCATATATATTTGGACACTGACACATTTTTTTTTACCTGTTTACTGAAACATATTCAAGTTATAGTTATATAATGGACATGGACATAAAGTCCAGACTTTCAGCTTTCATTTGAGGGTATCCACACTAAAATTGGATGAAGGGTTTAGGAGTTTCAGCTCCTTAACATGTGCCACCCTGTTTTTAAAGGGACCAAAAGTAATTGGACAATTGACTCAAAGGCTATTTCATGGGCAGGTGTGGGCAGTTCCTTCGTTATGTCATTCTCAATTAAGCAGATAAAAGGCCTGGAGTTGATTTGAGGTGTGGTGCTTGCATTTGGAAGATTTTGCTGTGAAGAAAACATGCGGTCAAAGGAGCTCTCCATGCAGGTGAAACAAGCCATCCTTAAGCTGCGAAAACAGAAAAAAACCCATCCGAGAAATTGCTACAATATTAGGAGTGGCAAAATCTACAGTTTGGTACATCCTGAGAAAGAAAGAAAGCACTGGTGAACTCATCAATGCAAAAAGACCTGGACGCCCACAGAAGACAACAGTGGTGGATGATCGCAGAATAATTTCCATGGTAAAGAGAAACCCCTTCACAACAGCCAACCAAGTGAGCAACACTCTCCAGGAGGTAGACGTATCAATATCCAAATCTACCATGAAGAGAAGACTGCATGAAAGTAAATACAGAGGGTTCACTGCATGGTGCAAGCCACTCATAAGCCTCAAGAATAAAAAGGCTAGATTGGACTTTGCTAAAAAACATCTAAAAAAGCCAGCACAGTTCTGGAAGAACATTCTTTGGACAGATGAAACCAAGATCAACCTCTACCAGAATGATGGAAAGAAAAAAGTATGGCGAAGGCGTGGTACAGCTCATGATCCAAAGCATACCACATCATCTGTAAAACACGGCGGAGGCAGTGTGATGGCTTGGGCATGCATGGCTGCCAGTGGCACTGGGTCACTAGTGTTTATTGATGATGTGACACAGGACAGAAGCAGCCAGATGAATTCTGAGGTATTCAGAGACATACTGTGTGCTCAAATCCAGCCAAATTGATTGGTCGGCGTTTCATAATACAGATGGACAATGACCCAAAACATAAAGCCAAAGCAACCCAGGAGTTTATTAAAGCAAAGAAGTGGAATATTCTTGAATGGCCAAGTCAGTCACCTGATCTCAACCCAATTGAGCATGCATTTCACTTGTTAAAGACTAAACTTCAGACAGAAAGGCCCACAAACAAACAGCAACTGAAAACCACTGCAGTAAAGGCCTGGCAGAGCATTAAAAAGGAGGAAACACAGCGTCTGGTGATGTCCATGAGTTCAAGACTTTAGGCAGTCATTGCCAACAAAGGGTTTTCAACCAAGTATTAGAAATGAACATTTTATTTACAATTATTTAATTTGTCCAATTACTTTTGAGCCCCTGAAATGAAGGGATTGTGTTTAAAAAATGCTTTAGTTCCTCACATTTTTATGCAATCATTTTGTTCAACCCACTGAATTAAAGCTGAAAGTCTGAACTTCAACTGCATCTGAATTGTTTTGTTCAAAATTCATTGTGGTAATGTACAGAACCAAAATTAGAAAAATGTTGTCTCTGTCCAAATATTTATGGACCTAACTGTATATACTCAAAGAATGGAAAATCATTATTACAGTGAATAGTATTAATAAGTTAGCAATAAGACAGTCCTTATAAAATGCTTTAACCAGAATGTGAATAATTGCCACGTTATCAACTTGAAAAGTTCTTTCAAGGAAAGAATTCATAAGTACGTCAATAAATTACAAGATAAGTATGAGTAATTTAATAAAGATAAAAGGAAGGTGATCTTTACTTACGTTTTAAAAAGAATTCACTATGAGTAATTATTAGCCATAATCATCATTATAGATATTTGTATGAGTGGAAAAAAACAAAAAATGCAGTTTTAGTGAGGGGATTACCCAAGATCTTAGACATACATGTACCAGGGGAAAAAACTAAATAACTCTCATTTAATATTTGTACTATGTAAAAGCAGATCAATATAAATCTGATTAGAGAATAGAATAAAATAAATCAAATATTTCAGAGAAAGGTTTTTTTTAGGAAACAGCTTTGGAAGAAAGAAAGAAAGAAAGAAAGAAAGAAAGAAAGAAAGAAAGAAAGAAAGAAAGAAAGCACAACTTTATTCATCACACACTTGTGAAATTCGTCTCTGCATTTAACCCATCTGAAGCAGTGAACACACACATGCACACACACATGAGCAATGAGCACACACACATACCCAGAGCAGTGGGCAGCCATGCTAACAGCGCCCGGGGAGCAGTTGGGAGTTCGGTACCTCACTCAAGGGCACCTCAGCCCAAGGCCGTCCCATATTAACCTAACCGCATGTCTTTGGACTGTGGGGGAAACCGGAGCACCCGGAGGAAACCCACAAAGACACGAGGAGAACATGCAAACTCCACACAGAAAGGCCCCCGTCAGCCACTGGGCTCAAACCCAGAACCTTCTTGTTGTGAGGCGACCGTGCTAACCACTACACCACCGTGCCGCCCATCATGTTTTGAGCATATAAAAAGAGGAAAATAAAAAGTCAGGTATGAAAAATGCAAACTTTTAACTATACTTTGAATAATTTAGGGATTCATTTCAAGTCACCAAATCAGCAGTCTACAGTGGATAAAAATATGTTTACATCATGAACAGTTTTGTGGTTTCATCATTTCCCCGTCCCTCATTTTATTTAGAACTGTGGTTATCACTTTCCTGAGGCTTAGAGTTGTGAGTTTCACACAAGCTATTAACAAACATGTCTCACTACTCATGTACTACACAGTACAATATAAACATCAGCTCCACTCATACAAATATCAGGGATGCAACCTTTTTTTTTTTTGCATAAATTCTATTGGTATATAGGTTATGGGGTTTTCCCCATAGGCTCTTTGAGGATGATGATGAAAAGAAAATCTGGTGTAAGCTGAGTGATGCTTGTTCACTCATTCCTACATTTACACATAAATATGTGAGGGCACAGTGGGGAACAGATGAAGGCAAGGTATAGTACCGCTTTTATTTACAGTCACAGCTGTCACAAAATGAATGGGAACATGATTGAATGCTTATTGTAATTGATGCTTAGTTAGACTGCATGTTCACCTTAGGTGTGGGTCAGATTTTAAAGAAAAATATTTGATTGATTGATTGATTGATTGATTGATTGATTGATTGATTGATTGATTGATTGATTGATTGATTTTGGGGGCGGCACGGTGGTGTAGTGGTTAGCGCTGTCGCCTCACAGCAAGAAGGTCCGGGTTCGAGCCCTGTGGCCGGTGAGGGCCTTTCTGTGTGGAGTTTGCATTTTCTCTCCATGTCTGCGTGGGTTTCCTCCGGGTGCTCTGGTTTCCCCCACAGTCCAAAGACATGCAGGTTAGGTTAACTGGTGACTCTAAATTGACCGTAGGTGTGAATGTGAGTGTGAATGGTTGGTTGTCTGTGTCTATGTGTCAGCCCTGTGATGACCTGGCGACTTGTCCAGGGTGTACCCCGCCTTTCACCCATAGTCAGCTGGGATAGGCTCCAGCTTGCCTGCGACCCTGTAGAAGGATAAAGCGGCTAGAGATAATGAGATGATTGATTTTGATTGATTGATTGATTGATTGAAGCCATGACCTAAAGATTAGAGAAGCAGCTTTGGGACCAAAAGGTTGCTGGTTCGAGTCCCTGGACCAACAAGAATGGCTGAAGTGCCCATGAGCAAAGCACCTAACCCCCACCTGCTGCTCTGGGTATGTTGTACTGTATGTCACTCTGGATAAGAGCATCTGCTAAATGCCAGTAATGTAATGATTTATTGATCTGTTTTGAATTCATTTACAAGATTTTAAAAAAGTTTTATACCACATCATTGAAGTCAGAACTGCCAACCACCTTCAAGTGTAGACTGAAGATTCACCTCTTTGGGCTGCACCTCTCTCCTGCTTCCCTGCCCACTGTGTAACTGCGCTTCGGTCTTGACCAACCCAGGCTATGTATGGTCTAGCCTGGGGTTAGCCATTTGAGTTATATATTTAGCTGTACTTTATATGGTTGGTTTGTTTCCTTGGCTGTTTGAGTATTTATACAATGGATGGATAGACAGAATATTACACTCGGTATTGCTGACACTTGTTCAGTTGGCACTAGAACTTTCTTGTCTAGAAGTTCAGGACCTGATTTTTGCACTCATTGTACGTTGCTCTGGATAAGAGCGTCTGCTAAATGCCATGTCATGTTATGTAATCATTGTTCAAGCCTCTAATTTGATTGATCAGAAAAGTCGATCAATTTTCTATAAGAGCAGTTCAATAGTGCTGTCTGTAAAAAAAAACCCAAATCACTTTTATTTCATTTTATTTAAATGTGATTTATTAATTTATATGGATTGATATAAATGACATTTTAAATAATAATCCAAATATTAATTACAGGCATTCATATCCAGAGCAATGTACAACATACCCAGAGCAGCCTGGGGAGCAGTTGGTGGTTAGGTGCCTTGCTCAAGGGCACTTCAGCCATTCCTGCTAGTCCAGGGAATCAAACTAGTGATTTTTTTGGTCCCAAAGCTGCTCATGGCTTCCCATATCACTTTAATGGATTATTTTATGACTGTCTAATTGCAATGGAGCGTCGAACCACAATTTAAGGAAAATAGTTTGCACTGGTTCTGTCGAGTCAGCATGCACTGTCCTGTGTATTTCTTATATGTATATTTTGCACTTGTCTCACACAGTTGTATATTTACACTGTATGTGGTCCTGTGTGCTGTGCTGTTGTACAGTATTGTTATATGCTGCATCATTTCTTCAGTCCTGATGAATTGACATTCCGTTTCAATGTATATGCTTTATATAGAGGAATGGGAATAAAACACAACTGACTTCATTTCAAGAACTAGCAGGGCAATCAGTAGAGTGCATACTGCCACCAGGCCACATATTCAGATTTGCATCAAAATCTAAGCAATTGTTCATTGACCCATGGCTCAGCTTTCCTCCAAATTTCATCAAAATCTGTTCAATACTTTCTGAGTTACATTGGGAACAGACAAAAAAAACCTTGGATCCACATACTGTACCTATCTGGATTTGCATCCAAATCTAATCAATTATTCGTTGGCCCATGGCTCAGCTTTCCTCCAAATTCCATCAAAATCTGTTCAATACTTTCTGAGTTATGTTGGGAACAAACAAACAGATCCAAAAACATAACCTCCTCCAACAACATTAGCGGAGGTAATAATAAAAGTATTTAAAAACTTGTTGCTATTTAACAAAGAAAAAAATGTATAATTGTGGATTATGTGGAAGAAGTCTAGTGTCAGCAGTCAGAAGTAAAGCTGCAAAGGATGTTGTTTTTTTCAGCTTGTCAGTAAGAGGTTTCATTTTTATTTTTGTCTTATTAACTTCTAGAGAAAATGAGGGAATGACTGTTCATATCTGTTATAATGTAAGTGCTAACAGGAACGAATTTGTTTTTCATGAATAGTACCCAATTTGAAATGCAACTACAAAGAGATAAAAAAAGCATGATATCATTCTTTACCAATGAAAGGTTTAAACTGTCTGCAAATTGCTGTGGAATAAAAGGAAGAAAACACTTGCGTAAAAGACCTGCTGGTTTTGAATGATAATCCACTTTGGAGTATGTAGCAGTAACTCAGCTTCACTTTAGGACACATCACTCTATCGTTGATTATTTTCCTATAATACCATGCTCAAGTATTTTATTTCTTACTCCAAACACATGATCACAATGGGTAATCAGACTTTCCCAGATATACACTCACTGGCTACTTTATTAGGAACACCCATCCATCTGCTGTTGTATTGGCTCTAATCAGCCGATCCCTTGACAGTAGCACGATGCATCAAGTCATGCAGATACAAATCTTCAGTTTATGTTCACTTCAAACATCAGAATGGGAAAAACTGTGATCTCAAAGTGTGACTTTCACTGTCGTATGGGTGTGTTGGTTTGAGCCAGATGGACTGGTTTGAGTATTTCAGAAACTGCTGATCTCCTGGGGTTTTCACACACAACCGTCTCTAGAGTTTACACAGAATGGTGTGGAAAACAAAAAACACTGAGTGAGTGACAGTTCTGCGGATGGAAATGTCTTATTGATAAGAGAGGTCAGAGGACAACGGCCAGTGGGGGGGGTCCCAAAAACCTCTTAACACCAAGAGCATCTTATCTAGGAGAGACAGTGTTCATTGTGCTGCTCGGTCTACCATTTAACGATGATCTTTGTGCTACAATACTTTTGGGAAAATTGGCACAGATTGGTTTGAGCTGCCAGGAAGGATATGGTAACTCATAGCAACTCTTTACAACCATGATGAGCAGAAAAGCATCTCAGCAGAAGATCACACTGGTTTCCACTCCTGCCAGCTAAGAAAAGGAATCTTAGAATCAAGAACAAGTTCCTATTAAAGTGGCCGGTGAGTGTAAGTATCTCAGTAAAGACAAAATGACATAAGAAAAGGTTTAATGAAGATCTGGGAGGGGGAAAAAACTGTTAATGATATAAACACAGAATGTCTTCACTAGAGTCTAATCAAGACTACCGGCTTTTGCTAAATATTAATTCAACTCCATTGATTTGGCAGCATTCAAATTTGTATAGGACATATTCATTTGCATAGAGTTTTTTTTAAATAATATTTTGTTCGTTTTATTTGACATTGTTGCCTTATAGTGGAATCATTAATATTATTTACAAATTGTGTTTTCCTTTATGATTCTGAGTCTGCTTAAGGTACTTACCGGTATATACATTTGACCCTTACTAGGACACTTGATAAGATGTGGGGAAATACATTACTGTTCGAACCTGTGGTGATCTGTGGCCTCTCGCACATTATCATGTGGTCATAGAATTTTCAAAACTTTAGAAAATGGTGTGGGTGTTAAAATGTTAAAAGGTTAACAGTCCTTCAGTAACTGGATTTTTCATTAAGTGTTATTCAGTTTTCACCCTAAACACTATCCATTGACTGCACATGCAGGTTGATAAAGTGGGACACCCACATGCAAAGACAGATGTTTAAAGTTCAAACATAAGTACAAAAACCACAAAACTAGGTCATCTCCCTGAAAAAGAGAACACAGACTCTGAGAAAATTCTAAACCTCGTTCAGCCACTGAGCCAAATGACATTAGGCAGATGCACACAGCGGTTGAGAAACCTCGTGGTCTGGCTTAAAGTGTTCTAGTTATACTTTTTTCTCTCTTTTTTAAAATCAACAGCGATAGCCTGAGACACAAGCGGTTTCTGAGTGCACGTATGGGTCAGTTGAGCAAAGAAAGTCTGAGAATAGCTTCATCAGAGGAGGAAGAAATGCAGAGATATGGTAAGCAATTGTGACATGTACCTTCACATGGTTGTGAAGAATAAAGAAGTGGTGATTTTTGATGATGTGTTAAAGTTGGCAGAAGAAAATCATGACATGGATATCTTCAGAGAAGCCTTGCGACTTATCCTTCTTATACTACTCAACTGCGAGCTAAGAGGTGAGTGAGCGTGTCATGATTATCTGTATTAGCATTTTACATTATTGCACATATAAACGAGGGTCATTCAGAGGGTCATTCTGATATTAAGACTGTCTGTCTCTCACGTCTTAGACTCTTATACTGTGGTTTGTACTGGAGAGCTGACAGTAGATCAAGACATCATTCCTATTGGCTCCAACCTGACTGTGCACTGCCGATCCAACACTGTGACATGTGGCAGGCTCTTCGTCATGACGTTTAATTATAAGGAAGTTCTAAGAAAGATCAGCTGTTCCAATGTGACAGCACAAGTGGTTGTGAACGAGCCAAACTCCTGGATCTACTGCAGTGTGACAAAGGGAAGGACGTCTGAGGTTGTGTGTGGACGGGACATTGTGGCTAACCGTACGTTCATCCTTTTTTCAGTTACTTACATCATGGTGGCCTTCAGAAAACTATTTAATAGTATCCTTACTTACTTGAATAATTTATTTCCAATTTAAAGGTTTTCCAATTTTGGCTGGAGGAAGATACATAGCAGTAAATAAAACTCTTTGAGAATTAACATTCCACAGAGTTCATTTCTCAGTCTTATCTCTGAAAAACATGAGATTATTATTATTATTATTAACATCCATTATGACCTCATGAAAAACATTGTGTTTTTTTCCCTAATCGTGTGTTCGTCTTGTTCATTAGATAATCTAAAACATTGATAAGCTCTAGTAGATTACCGATGAGCGTAGTGTTCCTAAGCATCCTTGACTCCTTCCTCTGATTTATAATAATAATGAAAAGTAGTTAAAATGCATTCGATCAGTGCTATCTGACCATCTCTGGATTTTTTTTTTTTACAGATTTATTGAGGCTTACTGTATACTCTCTTTAAACTAATTTTAAAAAAAATGCGGCTACAGGTTTTCATTCCAACCAAGCAAGAACCAGACCGGATAGTTGACTGAGACTAAAAATCAACTCATTTTTGAACATGTGCAGAAATAGAAACCTGTAGCTACACTGGCTCTTTGTGAACAAGATTGGTATCTGGTATAACGTAACCAATTTTGATAGTGAAATAGCCCAGAAACATGTCATTCTCTTCTGATGAGTAAAATTGGTATTGAATTTACAATATAGATACTACAGAAACCAAATAATTTGTGGAATGTGATGTATTAATGTCCCTTTAAGAAATAATTTATCCTAATTATTTAACATAAATTATTCATGCTCAATGTTGCTTGTAATAGTACTGTGCAAAAGTCTTAGACGCATGTAAAGAAACGCAGTAGACCAAAAATGGCTTAAAAAATAATGAAATGAAATGTTTCAACATTAATAAAAATACTATAAACAGTAAGCAGTAAGTCATAATAAATGAAACAAAGTCAGTATTTGGTGTGAGACAACCCTTTGCTTAAAAAAAAAAAATGGTCGTCTCGGGTACAATGAGTGCAGTTTTATGCGGAAATGAGCTGTAGGTTTTACTGAGCATCTTACAGAACCAGCCCGAGTTCTTCTGGACACTTTGACTGTCACACTCGCTTCTTCATTTTGCACCAAAACCCAGTGGCCTTCATTATGTTTTCTTTTTTAACCTGAAAAGTGCTCTCTTATGTAATATGCTGCTCAGATACAAAGATTTTTTTGTAACATTTCATTTTGTGCTGGAAAAAAAAGAACGTTTGGACTCTAAAATGTTTTTGTAATATTTTGACTCAATAATGTCGAAGTCATAAAATAGGAATCTATAACAAAGTTTGTATGAAAAAAAAATAGGGTACCTAAGGCTTTTGCACAGTACTGTATGTCTATCTATATAAAGTAAGCCTAATAATAGACCTGCAGTTTATATTTATACCATCCATGGGTAATAATAATTCTGCAATAATCAATATGAATTTATTAAATATCATCATAGTGCATTAACCCTTTCACCACTGCTGATCGCTACTCCGGGTCTCATTGTAGAAGGGAAACCCCTGTGTATTGTATATGCTGATTGGTAGTGAAATCGGATTCCCCAGGATTTCCTATGACATAATTTAGATACTGTAAGCTCAATGTTATTTTATGTTAATTAGGGTGACGCATCTTTTTTCAGTAAATAATAGTTGATAAAACATGAATTTACCTGCATTCAGTTTGTTATCACGTGTTACGTGTTCTCGAAGCAGAATTCCTCTAGTTTCCAACGGTACCGAATATGTCATTATGACACACATTCTAGTTCACTATATTCCATCCATCCATCCATTATCCATAATCCCCCTTCCCCTCTCCTAATCTGTCAGGTATGCAGGTGACAGATGGATGTAAAAGCAGTTGAGATTTTATTGTAGCGAAGCTGGAAGACAAATCCAAATTGACAATCAGAGGTGGATTAGGTAAACAGGCAATGGTTAGGCGAGACACAAACAGGATATCAAAGGCAAAGACGATACGCAGTAATCAAGGTACAAACTGTGTCAATAACCAAATTAACAGCACAGATCACTAAGGCTTGGTAAGGTCAGGTCCGGGAATGCTGATTGTTACTTGGCAAAGCCCTTGTCCTGTGATGGTGCTTATATACAGAGCAGTGATAAGGCTGTGATCAGGAACATCCATCCATTATCCATAACCACTTATCATGTGCAGGGTCGCAGACAAGCTGGAGCCTATCCCAGCTGACTATGGGCAAGAGGCGGGGTACACCCTGGACGAGTCGCCAGATCATCGCAGGACTGACACATAGAGAGAAACAACCATTCACACTCACATTCACACCTATGGTCAATTTAGAGCCACCAATTAACCTAACCTGCATGCCTTTGGACTGTGGAGGAAACCGGAGCACCCGGAGGAAACCCACGCAGACACGGGGAGAACATACAAACTCCACACAGAAAGGCCCCCATTGGCCACTGGGCTTGAACCCAGAACCTTCTTGCTGTGAGGTGACGGTGCTAACCACTGTGCTGCCCTAGTTCACTATATTTTCTTTTTAAAATTGTGTACTGGTTTATAATGAATTTATCACAATGTTAATGATATTTCTGATATAAAGTTATATAGGGTATATAGCAGTCTGTATAGTTATGCAGTGGTGAAAGGGTTAAATTAAAGAAAAAAACTACACTTGGAGGCCCCAGTTCAATCAGTTATCAAGACTTCATAACATACGGTCTTTTAATTGCTATTAGTGGTATGGACTTAATTTTAGTCATGAATGGAATGACTATTGACTATTGCAATTGAATGTAGTTAAAATTTCAAAGATAACTTTATTATCCTTTTATATATACAGTACTGCATGATAAAATGTGGTAGTGAGCCTTTCAGCATTACATCACATACTTAAAGACATTAACATGTAGACATCCATCCATGGGCACGGTGGTGTAGTGGTTAGCGCTGTCGCCTCACAGCAAGAAGGTCCAGGTTCGAGCCCTATGGCTGCTGAGGGCCTTTCTGTGTGGAGTTTGCATGTTCTCCCCGCGTCTGTGTGGGTTTCCTCCGGGTGCTCCGGTTTCCCCCACAGTCCAAAGACATGCAGGTTAGGTTAACTGGTGACTCTAAATTGACCGTAGGTGTGAATGTGAGTGTGAATGGTTGTCTGTGTCTATGTGTCAGCCCTGTGATGACCTGGCGACTTGTCCAGGGTGTACCCCGCCTTTCGCCCGTAGTCAGCTGGGATAGGCACCAGCTTGCCTGCGACCCTGTAGAACAGGATAAAGCGGCTACAGATAATGAGATTAGATGAGACATCCATCCATTATCTGTAGCTGCTTATCCTGTCCTACAGGGTCGCAGGTAAGCTGGAGCCTATCCCAGCTGACTATGGGCGAGAGGCGGGATACACCCTGGACAAGTCGCCAGATCATCACAGGGCTGACACATAGACACAGACAACCATTCACACTCACATTCACACCTACGGTCAATTTAGAGCCACCAATTAGCCTAACCTGCATGTCTTTGGACTGTGGGGGAAACCGGAGCACCCGGAGGAAACCCACGCGGACACGGGGAGAACATGCAAACTCCGCACAGAAAGGCCCTCACTGGCCGCTGGGCTCAAACCCAGGACCTTCTTGCTGTGAGGTGACAGTGCTAACCACTACACCACCGTGCCGCCACATGTAGACATTAACTTGATCATTAATTAGTGCATGTTTTCTTGTTACTTTGTTGTAGTTAAGGTTATGCTTAAAGTTAGTTTGTTAATGTTAACAGATGCGGTCATTTATATGAACAAAGGTAACATTAATATAAAGCATTACACATTTCTGATTTTTTGATTCCCTTAGAGCGCTGATTTGATTCTGATTGTAATTACAGTCTGAATGTGTAATTATAGTTTCCCATTTCTCAATTCTTTGTAGCGATTCCAAGTCCTGCACGTATTAAACAGATTGCATTTGCAAAAGGCTCTCTTTCGCCCATCATCCACTGGTACAGCTCAGACAATATGGAGAATCTGAAACCCAGTCTGAGATTTCGAAGAGTTTATGGTTCTTCAGTCTGGGTAAGTGCTACATGTTTTTACCAAAGGACTGTCACTGCTCTATTATTTCTACACATGATCACATCTCAAAGCAACTTATTCTTTAGAAGCTGAAGGCAGATATACTCTTTATATCTGATTAGATGGAAGGAAATGTGACTCAGCTTCACAGAGGGACCCTTGTGTTGCTGAGGAAGTTGGAGCCACTGACGTTATATGAGTTTGAGCTGAGAGTCTGCACAGTTTCAATGACGAATAACTGCAGCTTGTGGAGTGAGCCACTCACTCAGAGCAGCCCTGGAAAAGGTACAGGCAGTTCATCCATCCATCCATCCATCCATCCATCCATCCATCCATCCATCATCTGTAGCCACTTATCCTGTATAAGGTCGCAGGCAAGCTGGAGCCTATTCCAACTGACTATTGGTGAGAGGCGGGGTACACCCCCCAGATAGCACACCTATATTGGTCCACCATCGGCTGCGCTGACTGTCCATGAGAGGTATGACCATCGGGCCTTCGTTGGGCCAACGTTGGCAAGCCGATAAAGGAAAACAAAAAAGGATGCAGATATTCACTTTTTCACAAAACAAACTGTTCATTTGTTTTATTCTAAAGATTATTCAGATATAACAACAGCAGGGTAGTATTGTAACTTTTTATTTTCAGAATCTGCAGAATATTTTCAGAATCCAGCGGCCCGCTAGAGACAGTGAGTGGCAAACACATCTGGTGGTCCGTTATCAGACCACCAGCAGCTTGCGGGTGGCAGGACACATGAGAATAATGAGATCTCGTTTTATTCCCTTTATTGGCTTGCTGACGTCGGGCTGACGAAGGCCCGCTGGTCATACCTCTGATGGACCATCAGCGCAACTGACGGTGGGCCAACATAGGTGTGCTATCTGGGCCTGGACATTGCAGGGCTGACACACCGAGACAAACAACCATTCACACTCACACCTACTGTCAATTTAGAGCCACCAATTAACCTAACCTGCATGTCTTTGGACAAAACTGGAGCACCCAGAGGAAACCCATGCAGACATGAGGGAGAACATGTAAACTCCACACAGAGAGACCCTCGCTGGCTGTGAACCCAGGACCTTCTTGCTGTGAGGCGAAAGTGCTAACCACTACACTACCATACCGCCCCAGGCTGCTCATATGTATCAGTTATACTCACATCAAGGACCCTGCTTAAAGATTTTTTGTTTTTAATATATATCAGTGTATGTTTTGGTACACTGTAAAAAAAATTATTTGCTGTTTTAACTTAAATTAGTAACCTGGTTGCCTTTAAAAATTTGAGTTCATTGAAATTAATATAATACGTTAACACAATGGGGTGAACAATTTAACTTACTATATGAATTTCAATGAAGTAAGTGAAATTGTTCACCTCATTGTGTTAACGTATTAAAAAGGATGCAGATATTCACTTTAAATGTTAACTTACTATATGAATTTCAATGAAATTCCCTGTGGCGACCCCTAATCGGGAGCAGCCAAAAGAAGAAGATATGAATTTCAATGAACTCAAAATTTTAAGGTAGCCCGGTTACTAACTTTAAAGTGCCATTCCACCATTGGATGTATTCTTTGGCATAAAATACAATATATTTTATGACAACATGACTAGACAGAGAAATCTTTTAGCTTCAAAATGATATATCAAACATAATTTTTTGACAACGACAAGTATATTAATTTTGCGACCAAAGTCACCTACCCTTTTAATTTCCGCGCGGTAGTGAAACGTGATGTCATCGGCAGGTTCCCCTTCTTGTGTACCACGTGTCGGTTTATTTTTAGACCAGGAAACCCCCAAAGTGAGAGAGTCATTTCTCCTCGTATATGGGGGCCAAAAAAATTGCGAAAAATTGAGTTAATCTTTCAGTTAGCTAGATTTATTGGTATTAGCTAGATTTATTGGTATTATTTTTATCGCGTTCTATCCGCCATTGCTGATAATATGTGCCACGTCACACGTCACGTGGTACACAAGAAGGGGAACCTGCCGATGACATCACGCGCCGAAATTAAAAGGGTAGGTGACTTTGGTCGCAAAATTAATATACTTGTCGTTGTCAAAAAATTATGTTTGATATATCATTTTGAAGCTAAAAGATTTCTCTATCTAGTGATACCATTTATATATGTTGTCAAAATATATTGTATTTTATGCCAAAGAATACATCCAATGGTGGAATGGCACTTTAAGTTAAAACAACAAATACAACTTGATGTTCTTATCGTTCGATTTTTCTGGGATATGATCACACCTGCACCTGTCACTCTGTTCTGATATTGATAAAAATTATGAAAGGAATTGTCTTTCCATGGTTATGGTGTCATTTAACCCTTGTAACACAAATTAAATTGAATCTAAAAAAAAAAACCATCTCAGTTCCCATCTCAGGCATCAAGTTTATATTACTTACATACATACATACATACATACATACATACATACATGACCGCAGGCTGGCCTAGTGGTTAGCGTGTCTGCGTCTTGACCAGGAGGTTGTGAGTTCTACTCACGGTCGGGTTATACCAAAGGCCACCATAGAGGTGATACCTGCTGCCATCTGGCAAGGCATGCCACAATACAGATGTGAGTAGGGAGTCAAACTCTCGTGGTTACCAGAGGACCAGCCCCCCACTGGAACCCTAGCTATGTAATAGGTGAGAGGCCGAGGGCTACTGAAACGGAGACCAGTACCACCCAATGCACCTTAAGAGATGGTTAGTACTGGGACAGGAGGCTGCCTGGGAAGACCAGATCCTGGTGTGGGAGGGACTTTGACATACATATATATCTATTATTTGGACACAAGTGTTTTATTGGGAAATACACCACATGTATTTTTCATATGAGTAACATCCAGGACATGGAGAACCAAAGCCGTGACATAAATTTCTGTATGTCACTCGTGAGGAAATTGATAAATTGTTTTGATAATTTGGGGATTTTTTGTTTGTGAATGTGTCGATATAATAAAAAGAAAATCACATGCTGGCTTGAAGATATGAAGTTTATCTTATTGTGTTGAAAAACTCACATTTTTCATATGAAATACATCACAGATCTGAGTCATATATTTCCCAATATTTCACTCCGATAACATCACTCCTAGTGTTTTCCTGCTGACTGGATATCTTCTTCTTCTTCTTTTGGCTGCTCCCGATTAGGGGTCGCCACAGCGGATCTTTCGTCTCCATTGCTCCCTGTCTTCCGCATCCTTCTCTACCACACCTGCCACTTTCATGTCCTCTCCCACCACATCCATGTATCTCTTCTTTGGCCTTCCTCGTTTTCGTGTGCCTGGCAGCTCCATCCTCAACATGCTCTGCATCTCTTCTCAGGATGTGCCCATACCATCTCAGTCGCATCTCTCTTAGCTTAATTCCCAAGCTCTCCACATGTGCTGTCCCTCTGATGTGCTCGTTCCTTATCCTGTCCGACCTCATCACTCCCATCGCAAACCTTAACATCCTCAACTCCGCCACCTCCAACTTTGCCTCCTGTCTCTTCGTTAAGGGTACGGTCTCCAATCCATACGTCACAGCTGGTCTCACTATTGTCTTATACATCTTACCTTTCACTTTTGCTGGGACTTTCCTATCACAAATGACTCCCGAAATCCTTCTCCAACTGCTCCACCCTGCCTGCACTCTCTTTCTCACCTCACTATCGCAGCCCCCATTTTCCTGCACAGTTGACCCCAGGTACTTGAATTCACCAACTTTCTTTATGTCTACTCCTTGCATCTTCACTACACTCTCATCCCTATTCTCATTGATGGGGACGAGAGTGTAGTGGACATGCATTGTCAAAATGGAGAACCGGTTCAAAATTAATATTCTTTTGATTAACTTATTGTTTTTTGTGTGTGGATGTGTCCGTATAATATAAAGAACATTACTTGTTGGCATGAAGATATGAAGTTTATCTTCTTGTGTTGAAAATATTTTCACTTGTTCACTTCGCTCAGTCGTGGTATACATGTTCACCACTCAAAGATAAACTTCATATCTTCGCACAACCGTGTAATATTCTCTATATATTTCTTTGCTAAAGACGGCTGAATTTTGCTCTTACATGAATGACATTAAGGACAATCATTTGCTTAAATTTTTCATTAATAATTTACTTTAATCTATAATTTGGGTAACAGGGTTGCACCAAAGTTAACTTCCATCCATCCATCCATTATCCATAATCACTTATCCTGTGCAGGGTCGCAGGCAAGCTGGAGCCTATCCCAGCTGACTATGGGTGAGAGGTGGGGTCAAGTCAACCCTGGACAAGTCGTAGGGCTGACACATATAGAGACAAACAACCATTCACACACTCATTCACACCTACGGTCAATTTAGAGCCACCAATTAGCCTAACCTGCATGTCTTTGGATTGTGGGAGAAACCCGAGCACCCAGAGGAAACCCACACAGACACGAGGAGAACATGCAAACTCCACACAGAAAGGCCAGAAAGTGAGGCGACAGTGCTAACCACAACATCACCATTCCACCCCCAAAGTGAACTTCTAAGCCAATATCACACCATTATCTAACATTTTCTTAAAAACAAAACAAACAAGAATGTGAGAATGACTTTTTTCTTTTTCTCATGAACTTCAGGAAATTTGGATGATTAATGAAAAAGGATGTTTCAAGAATGAGATGTTAAACAGATTCACAAATTACTGTGAAAATAACTTCTAAAGTATTTTAATGATTAAAGGAGATTATAATGGACTGGAACAGGCAAAGAAAGCTGTAGATATCTCATCTCATTATCTCTAGCCGCTTTATCCTTCTACAGGGTCGCAGGCAAGCTGGAGCCTATCCCAGCTGACTACGGGCGAAAGGCGGCGTACACCCTGGACAAGTCGCCAGGTCATTGCAGGGCTGACACAGACATAGACAACCATTCACATTCACACCTACGGTCAATTTAGAGTCACCAGTTAACCTAACCTGCATGTCTTTGGACTGTGGGAGAAACTGGAGCACCCGGAGGAAACCCACGCGGACACGGGGAGAACATGCAAACTCCACACAGAAAGGCCCTCGCCGGCCACGGGGCTCGAACCCGGACCTTCTTGCTGTGAGGCGACAGCGCTAACCACTACACCACCGTGCCGCCCAGCTGTAGATATGTTTGATTAATTTTTTAAAGTTATTTATCTGAAACGTTCATGTTGGTTATTGTGAAGGACACTTTACATGTGTTGAAACTGTCTTTTACCTTTATTTTACATGCACATTGTTAAATAATATAAGTGGGACACAAATGGCACCATAACTGTAGAACCACTATACATTTTCTCCTCATGCTAAACCTATTCAAATAACCTTTTACTCAGTGTATTTGAAAATCTCTATCTCTATCTGTTTTGATTAATCATTTCAGTTTAATGGTCTTCCACAGCACCCTCATCCAAGCTCGATGTGTGGAAGATAATCACGAGAAATGAACAGAGCGACACGCAGAATGTGACCATCATGTGGAAGGTTGGTATTTACATTGAGGTGTAATTAAGAGGGACTGAAACCATGTGTATACCACAGCTACAGTTTCACATCAGATGCCATTCATAACTCGACATGCAAAGGCAAACTGAAGTCACACTGCGCCTTCTATGGGACAAAAACACAAACAGCACTCTTTACACTACAGGCAAATGCTGGAACTGGGCTACTCAATTAGTGTCAATTACACAATATAATTAATCTGACATTAAACCAGCTCACTGATTTTAATTACATAATTGGTAGTCTGTCTAATGTTAGCTTGGATCAAACGTAGTGACTGGTTTCTCCAATAAATGCTTGACCTAGCTTGCTTGTGCTTGGTTTTAATGACATGACAGTTATTAGCTTAACATTAGCTAACTTCTTAGGTTTGCTAATGCTGAATAAGTACTTTCTAATTCGGTATATAACTAAGCTACAAGTTGCTACTTGCGAAGTAAGTAGTTAGCTTTCGCTAATGTTACCTCTTGACTTTCCTAGACTTGTCTTTACTAGCTAGCCAGGGTCACTAACAAGTGAGCTAATGTTAGGTGCAGTAGAACCTTTAATATAGAGTGGCGTCTACAATTATCGACACCTTAACGATCTTTTGGCCATTGCAAAAGTAGAAAAGACTTTCAATACATAAATTGTGCATGAATAGCTGATTCCCGATTACTTAGCGTATCAGATCACTTGACACTGTTCCACAATTATCGACACCTTTGTCCACAGTTATCGACACCATTCCACGGTTACACTATCAACATGCAGATATTTTTTTTTTAAATCGATATGTGGTATTAAGTTAACAAAACATAGTTTTTATTTAAAATTTGTTTTACATAGACTTGTATTTAGTACAAAATATATTTTATATAAATATCAATGTCAGTGTTTATGTAAATGAAGTAATTCTAATGTTTGTAAACAAATGAACTGATAATGTTTAACCTGCATTAGAAAATCTTTTTGTTCCACTTTCTAAATATTTTCATAGATCACATTCTATTAATCATTCATTGTTGTTTGTATTAATTTTTAGTTTTGTTGTTTAGCAATAAATGTCAACAGGCAATTGACACTGTAACCGCATGAAAATCCAGGTCAAAGGATGCATGTAATTTCATCTCATCTCATTATCTCTAGCCGCTTTATCCTGTTCTACAGGGTCGCAGGCAAGCTGGAGCCTATCCCAGCTGACTACGGGCGAAAGGCGGGGTACACCCTGGACAAGTCGCCAGGTCATCACAGGGCTGACACATAGACACAGACAACCATTCACACTCACACCTACGGTCAATTTAGAGTCACCAGTTAACCTAACCTGCATGTCTTTGGACTGTGGGGGAAACCGGAGCACCCGGAGGAAACCCACACGGACACGGGGAGAACATGCAAACTCCACACAGAAAGGCCCTCGCCGGCCCCGGGGCTCGAACCCAGGACCTTCTTGCTGTGAGGCGACAGCACTAACCACTACACCACCGTGCCGCCCTGCATGTAATTTCTCGAACCAAAATATAAAATGTCTTCTGATATTGTAATATGTGGTAGATATTTACAACAAACTGCAAAAATATATTTTCTTAATGGAATAGAAAAATCAGAATATTTCAAGCATGTAATTTTTTTTATATGCTAGGAATCTAATTCTGGTCTAATTCTGTTTATTGCAATCAGATTCCAAATACTCTAAAACATTCCATTCTGCTATGAGTCAGAAAAAAAATTATTATAAATCACAGCACTTTTATTTTTTTTTAAAGTACTTCATCTACTTCAACAACGTTATACAAAGATCGATCCATAACAGTTGTAAATGTCACTTAATTCCACAGGGTGTCGATAATGGTGGACACCGGTGAAAGCGATCACTATTATCGACACCTCACGTGACTTCTCAAACGCGCGTTTAGATACAAAATGGCGACTGTCAAACAAAAGAGTAAGAAACAAAGTAGGTTTCGACAAGGAGATCATGAAATATCAGTGAATTTGATCAGTAAAAACATGTCCATGATCTTTCCACCATGCTTACCTGCGATGATAACGTCCGGGTTTTCCTCAAATTGCTGAAAAAAAATTCCATCTCAGGTAACGAGCTGTGTGATCAGACGACAAGATCAAAGGGTGAGGCGGATCTTCTGGTTGATTAATTAACCAATAATAACTGTTGCAACTGAAACTCACCTTTGTAAAATAGTTTTTTTATTGGTAAATCTGAAAAGATGTCGATAATTATGGACTGTCTCTATTACTTATCAAAAATTTAAATTAGTGCTGTGGGTATTTTTATCTTCTGTTAAATATTTCAGGCTTAGTTTGAGGGGCGGCACGGTGGTGTAGTGGTTAGCACTGTCGCCTCACAGCAAGAAGGTCTGGGTTCGAGCCCCGTGGCCGGCGAGGGCCTTTCTGTGTGGAGTTTGCATGTTCTCCCTGTGTCTGCGTGGGTTTCCTCCGGGTGCTCCGGTTTCCCCCACAGTCCAAAGACATGCAGGTTAGGTTAACTGGTGACTCTAAATTGCCCGTAGGTGTGAATGTGAGTGTGAATGGTTCTGTGTCTGTGTCAGCCCTGTGATGACCTGGCGACTTGTCCAGGGTGTACCCCGCCTTTCGCCCGTAGTCAGCTGGGATAGGCTCCAGCTTGCCTGCGACCCTGTAGAACAGGATAAAGCAGCTACAGATAATGAGATGAGATGGGATGAGATGAGGCTTAGTTTGAAGGTGTTACTCTTTGACCACATTAAAAAATGAGGTCTAGTACTAACACTAGGTGAAAATGTGAATTTAATTGCATTTAATTGAAACCTTAAAGCAGCCTTAAATTTAGTGTATTTAAGTACCTTTTACTGAACTTTTTAAATTGATTAAATATACTAGTAACCAAAACCTTTTATTTGTATTCTTAAACATAGCAGTGAACATTTAAATGTTAAATTTAGTTACTTTAAGTGACATCTTAAACATTCTTTTTAACAGCATTTCGTTATCTTTAAGATGTCACGGAGAGTTATACTCTAAGAATTCTTAAAGTTATAAGTAAATACACTGAAATTTAGCATTTCGCAAACTTTTAGGATACTATAAGAATATCTTAAAGCTGTTAATTCGTCAAGTGTAAGAAAAATATTTCTTCACATAAAAAGTTACTCTTTTAAATGGTTAACAGCATGGTGATTTGTGGCTCATCCCCAGCCTTTAGGTACAGAGGACTATAAAGGAGTCTTGCACCATTATGAAGTAGTCTATCAAGAGAAGGGCACGACACACGTTCTGAATTGCTCTATGGCTCTTACGCAGTACACACTTGAACTGCCACTGGGGGTGACAGAGCTGAATGTCAGTGCTGTTACTTCAGCAGGAAGTTCACCACCGGCTTCAGTGAGACTGACCTGTTCAGGTGAGACATTAAAAAAAAATCTATCTTTAGCATCTACGGTTTACAATGACCTGGATGACTGAGAACCTTCACAGACATACGACAGGATAGAATGCATACAGCTTAAGTCTTGTAGAGCTTGGATGAGATCAGTTCTTTCTTTTAATTTATTCCATTTATGTCAGTATGTATTGTATCTGATGTCACATGACACCGCCAGTGGCTTGAATTTTTCCACATTTTTTAAAAGCTGGAAATGAAATGGACTTAATTAGGATTTTATATCATGAATCGACACAAAATAGCCCATAATATTAAAGTAGCATTAATACATGTGACGCAGGCACATAGCATTTCCTCCAAAAGTGTTATGCTGCCTTTTGATGTGGTATGAGCAGAAGTTCAAAAGGATGAAGTTAGCTGGTTTCACATGGCTTGGAGGAAGCACATGGTAGCATTGGCCTTCCTTGGTTGGTAACTGTATTATGATTGGGCAGAGCTGGTTGGTGGGTGGGAATTGGCAGGTGACCAAATTGGGGAGGAAATGAGGAAAAAACTGCCTGAAGCCATCCGCCAAATGTGTTTTTTTTTTAAATATACAAACTACAGTAATTATTATTGTCATGAGATCACTTGACATTCATGACATATGCCTAATGAAGTCAATTTATAAGTCCATAATAATAATAATAATAATAATAATAATAATAGTTATTGTTAATATTGTTGTGAGACACGTGCCCGAGTTTCCCCGCTGAATGTATATACAGTATGTGTGTGTGTGTGTGTGTGTGTGTGTGTATATATATATATATATATATATATATATATATATATATATATATATATACCCACTGACAAGTGAAATGAATAACATTGATTATCTCATTACAATGGCACCTGTCAAGGGGTGGGATATATTAAAACTTTATTGATCACACATGCACTTAAGCACAGTGAAATTCTACATTTCTCTGCATTTAACCCATCTGAAGCAGTGAACACACGCATGCGCACACACACACGTGAGCAATGAGCACACATTCATACCCAGAGCAGTGGGCAGCCATGCTACAGCGCCCAGGGAGCAGTTGGAGCTGAGGTGTCTTGCTCAAGGGCACTTCAGCCCAAGGCATACAAAAAGTGGTCCAAGGAAGGACAACTGGTGAACCGGTGACATGGTCATGGGTGTCGAAGGCTCATTGATTTCACATGGTGCACGAAGGCTAGCCCATATGGTCTGTGGGTGCAATCAGTTAATTATTGAAATTAAGTGATCAATCTCGTTAAATCAGTCTCATTAAATTTTGAAGGTTAATAATTAAAATGAATCAATCCCACTGAATCATTTACTTTGACTCGTTTGAATTGAATCATACCATAGAATCAGTCTCATTCAGTGAATCATTTAGTGAATCGTTCAATGAATCGTTTAGTGAATCATTTGGTGAATCGTTCAATGAATCATTTAGTGAATCATACCATTAATCCTGGTGCTTAATAATAAATTACCAAACAGCTAAATTATGGTATATTTCCAAATTATTACAATCACTTACCACATTACATAACTTTTATATGCACCCTTTTGAATTCGAGGGAGATTGGGGACTTCATGTATATATTGTTGTTCACACAAATAAACACAGTTTGTTTAATAAATGAATTTATTATACAAAGATAAAAAGAAAAATAATAAATCAATATATACAAGCAGTGAGGTGTGTGTGTGTGTAGGACTTGACCATGTGTTTAGCCTCGTGTAGCTAACTACACGTGGTGGAGGCCTAGCTTGTTGGTAGCTAAACAAAAGAATGTTATCTAAACAGAACAAAGGATTAGCTCTGTGTTTAGCCTTGTGTTGCTAGTGAGAGTTTGCTAAAGGCCCTATGGCCTAGCTAAAGTGTGTTTGTTAGGCCTGGTGAGGCCTACTGAGCACGTGTTGCTAAAGACAAGGGTATTAGCCGTAGCTAACTAAAAGCTAGCTTGTGGATTTCTAGCTGAGGTGTGGTTTATCAGGCCTGATGGCCTGCTGAGCACATGGTAGGCCTTGATTAGCTTTGTGTTGCTAAGCAGACAAAAGGGAAGCTGTAGCTAACCCACTAGCTCATAACCATACTGAATCCACTGAAATCTTGAGATCAAGATGTATAATAATGAAATTATAATGTTAGTAAGAATAAAAGAGAGAGAAGCATGCGCAGCCTATCTATTAAACAATTGAGAGAACATAGAACCAAAATAAATCAACACGCTGCATGTCTAACAGTGTAACAGATAAACCTGGGTTTAAATTCACACTATTTCAAATAAAAGCAAATTCCTAAGACTATCCTAATTATGCCCAAATGCCAAAATCTTACTTAATCCTGCCTTTAGCAAGATATGAAGAACTATTCGCCGGTGTAGTTTCGGGCCTCGCCGTGGGAGCACGTGAGCCGCTCGTGATGGAGGCGGAGAAAACTTTCGGGTCCAGCGGAGCACTTGGGTGGTTCCCGTGGAAAGCAGAGGATTCTTGGTCCGAACCTCAGCGTTCGTGAGGAAAAGTCTCTGATCAGAATAAGATGCACAGCGCTTTTGAGTTAAAAAGGATTCAATCGCTTCTTAACTTTTAACTGCCTGGGCTGCAGTCGTGACGTCACTTCTAATGCAAGTAAACCGGTTGTAACTCAGGTTGAGTTTAAAGATCGCGCGACTCTAGAGTTTACCTTTGCCAAGGGTAAGAAAGAAAATCGCGCTGAGTGATGGATCTTGCAAGAAAGAAGACGTCTTTTTGGGGTGGAGAGCGCCTCTTTATACGTCCAGATTCATCGGAAGCCAGACGTGAGAGACAAAGATGGAAGCGTTGTCCCATTGTTTTATGTTTCCTTGTATGATGACGTAGATGATCCCGCCCACGCGTGACGTAGGTCACACGGAAGTGGACTGGGAATTGTAGTTCTGACACAAGATGACGGCATGATACCTACATGGTCCAATCCCACAGGAGAGCTACTGTAGCACAAACTGCTGAAAAAGTTAATGCTGACACATTTCCGTTTTAGCCAGCATGAACCTTTACAGCAGTTTGTGTCAACCAGTGAGCCTTCAACACCCATGACCCTGTCACCGGTTCACCAGTTGTCCTTCCTTGGACCACCTTTGGTAGGCACTAACCACTGCATACCAGGAACATTCCACAAGATGTGCCATTTTGGAGATGCTCAGACCCAGTCATCTAGCCATCACAATTTGGCCCTTGTCAAAGTCACTCAGATCCTTACACTTGCCCATTTTTCCTGCTTCCAACACATCAACTTCAAGAACTGACTGTTCTCTTGTTGCCTAATATATCCCACCCCTTGACAGGTGCCATTGTAATGAGATAATCAATGTTATTCACTTCACCTGTGAAGTGTGTGTGTGTGTGTGTGTATCGTACTGTGTAGTACAGGCACATGTAAAGAAATGCTGTAGACCAAAAATGGCTTGAAAAATAATGAAATGAAATATTTCCACATTAAAAAAAACTATAAAGAGCAATAAGCCATAATAAATGAAACAACGTCAGTATTTGGTGTGAGACGACCCTTTGCTTTAAAAAAAAAAAAAAAAGTAGTCTCAGGTACAATGAGTGCAGTTTTATAAGGAAATGAGCTGTAGGTTTTACTGAGCATCTTATAGAACCAGCTACAGTTCTTCTGGACACTTTGACTGTCACACTCGCTTCTTCATTTTGCACCAAAACCCAGTAGCCTTTAAAGTGCTCTCCTATGTAATATGCTGCTCAGATACAAACTTTTTTTTTCTCTAACATTTAATTTTGTACTGGAAAACAAACGTTTGGACTCTAAAATGTTTTTGTACTGACTCGATAATGTAGAAGTCATAATGTCAGTAATGTCATTGAGAACGACAGCACCAGCCAGACTACAAACATGGACACTCAGAACTACAGTGCCCCCTGTCACCAGCCTATTAACATCAGCTGTCGTTCATCCCACTAATCATCAGTCACGCTACTTAAGCTCCTCACTCACACACCTTCAGTGCGAAGTATTATTCTTTCTCCAGTTCATACCAAGCCTTTCATTATCTGCCTGCTTTTCGTATCTCTGACCCTCGCTTTATCTTTGTTTACGCTACCTGTCTTGTCTCCATTGCTCTGTTTACTGATCAACCGACCCTTGCCTGCTCCCCAACTACGCTTTCTGTCTCACGATTTCGCTTTGTTACCATACATCCATAAGTGCCTGCACTCTGACAGGATACTTCGCCTATCATGGATGTAGCAGAAGAGGCGAAGCAAACTGCATTGAACACTCCAGGACGACTTCTAGGAGAACATCAACAGATGCTTGCAGATCTCAACACCCGAATGGTGCAGCTCGCAACTGTGATGTCACAGGCCCTCCTAGTGCATCATGAAGCTTCTCCCAGTCCTGCCTTACAACTTCTCATTCCGGAGAAATATGCTAGGAATGCTCTCGCTTGTAAGGGATTCTTACTTCAGTGCTCCATGTACTTCTCCACTATGCCTCATCTTTCTAACGAACACAAGATTGCTAAATTTCTGTCTTTCCTCACTGGGAAGGCATTACAATGGGCGAGCGCCGTTTGGAAAAATGGCAGTGAGCACACAACTTCGTAGGAACAGTTGTTCAAGAGAATGTTTGACCATGAACCTGAGGGAATCGAAGTCGGCGAAAGTTTGCTCACTATCTCTCAGGGATCTTGAGGAGTCGCTGAGTATGCTCTGGACTTTAGAACACTAGCGGCAGCCAGTGGATGGAATGACCCAGCACTAAAAGCTGTGTTTCGCCAAGGTCTTCATCCTGAAATTCTCAGTGAACTGGCATGTAGAGATGAACAATTAACGCTGGACTCCCTTATTGACCGAGCTATAAGACTAGATCATTTATTGACTCACTGACCCTTGATTAAGGAAAGCTCCAAACCTGTTCCACCTTCTGAGGACACTACACCTATGGAGGTTTCCCACACTTGTTTGAAGCGTGCAGAACATGAAAGACGGAGGAAGGAGGGTCTTTGCTTCTACTGCAGGAGTTCTGAGCATCATATTAGTCAGTGTCCTATCTGTCCATCTCACACTGGCCCAGCTGAAAGTCCAACCAGCCATTTTGAGTACAGAGTTAGGCCTTTCTTCGGTGCCTAGTGTGTTCCAGTGTCTAATCAATGATGTGTTAAGGGAGATGCTAGGCAAGTTCATGATTGCCTATATTGACGATATCTTAATCTACTCTCCTGATGCAAAGAGCCACCTGGAACATGTCTGAGCCATCCTCCAGCACCTGCTGGCCAACCATCTCTACGTGAAGGCAGAGAAATGTGAATTCCATTAGAGACAAATCTGTTTCTGGGGCTATATCATCAGTGCAGAAGGAATCAGCATGGATTCTGCCAAGGTATCTACCGTCACATCCTGGCCAGCACCCACATCTGTTAAGGACCTTCAGCACTTCTTAGGCTTTGCCAACTTTTATCGCTGTTTCATTAGAGGCTTCAGCATGATTGCTGCTCCTCTGATGGCCCTGCTCAAGAAGGGACCCAAACGCCTTCAGTGGAACTCCTCGGCAGAGGAAGCATTCAACCAACTCAAACACGCTTTCACCTCAGCTCCAGTTCTGCAGCACCCTAACCCAACCAAGCCATTCACAGTAGAGGTCGATACATCTGATACTGGGGTGGGAGGAATCTTATCTCAGCACTTCAGTGAGAAACACAAACTCCACCCAGTGGCTTTCTTCTCTAAAAAACTCACCTCTGCAGAGAGAAATTATGACGCTGGGAACAGAGAGTTACAGTGCCTTGCAAAAGTATTCATACCTCTTGAACTTTTTCACATTTTTCCACCTTACAACCATGAACTTAAGTTTTTTATTGAGATTTTATGTGATAGACCAACACAGAGTAGCACATAATTGTGAAGTGAAACGAAAATGATGAATGGTTTTCAAAATTTTAAACAAAGAAAAATCTGAAAAATGTGATGTGCATTAGTATTCAGCCCCCCTGTGTCAATACTTTGTAGAGCCACCTTTTGCTGCAATTACAGCTGCAAGTCTTTTGTGGTATGTCTCTACCAGCTTTGCACATCTAGACACTGAAATTTTTGCCCATTCTTCTTTGCAAAATAGCTCAAGCTCAGTCAGATTGGATGGAGAGTGTCTGTGAACAGCAATTTTCAAGTCTTGCCACAGATGCTCAATGGGATTTAGATCTGGACTTTGACTGGGCCATTCTAACACATGAATATTCTTTGATCTAAACCATTCCATTGTATGTATGTTTAGGGTCATTGTCTTGCTGGAAGGTGAAACTCCTTCCCAGTCTCAAGTCTTTTGCAGCCTCCAACAGGTTTTCTTCCAGGATTGCACTGTATTTAGCTCCATCCATCTTCCCATCAACTCTGACCAGCTTCCCTGTCCCTGCTGAAGAAAAGCATCCCCATAGCACCACTATGTTTCACAGTGGGGATGGTGTGTTCAGCGTGATGAGCCGTGTTAGTTTTCCACCACACATAGCGCTTTGCATTTTGGCCAAAAAGTTCAACTTTGGTCTCATCTGACCAAAGCACCTTCTTCCACATGTTTGCTGTGTCCCCTACATGGCTTCTTATGCCTGTCTTTCAACAATGGCTTTCTTCTTGCCACTCTTCCAAAAAGGCCAGATTTGTGGAGTGTACGACTTATAGTTGTCCTGTGCACAGATTCTCCCACCTGAGCTGTGGATTTCTGCAGATCCTCCAGAGTGATCATGGGCCTCTTGGCAGCTTCTGTGACCAGCGCTCTCCTTGCTTGCTCTGTCAGTTTAGGTGGACGGCCATGTCTTGGTAGGTTTGCAGTTGTGCCATACTTTTTCCATTTTTGAATGATGGATTGAACAGTGCTTCTTGAGATGTTCAGCGCTTGGAATATTTTTTTATAACCTAACCCTGCTTTAAACTTCTCCAGAACTTTATCCCTGACCTGTCTGGTGAGTTCTTTGGTCTTCATGATGCTGTTTGTTCTTCAGTGTTCTCTAACAAACCACTGAGGCCTTCACAGAACAAATGTATTTATGCTGAGAGTAAATTACACACAGTAGGACTCTATTAACTAATTAGATGACTTCTGAAGGCAATTGATTGCACTGGATTGTATTTAGAGGTATCAGAGTACAGGGGGCTGAATACTAATGCACACCACATTTTTCAGATTTTTATTTGTTTAAAATTTTGAAGACCATTTATCATTTTCATTTCACTTCACAATTATGTGCTACTCTGTGTTTGGTCTATCACATAAAATCTCAATAAAAACTTTTAAGTTCGTGGTTGTAAGGTGGAAAAAATGTGAAAAAGTTAAAGGGGTATGAATACTTTTGCAAGGCACTGTACTTGCGATTAAACTAGCCCTCAGGGAGTGGAGACACTAGCTGGAGGGAGCCATGCATCCCTTCATGATTCTGACCAATCATAAGAACCTCATATCTTAAAGCAAAGAGATTAAATCCACATCAAGCCAGATGGGCATTTTTCTTCACTAGTTTCAATTTTACTATCTCATTTCACCCCAGCTCAAAGAACACCAAGGCAGATGCCCTATCCCATACCTTCAACTCATCATGTCAAGATTCTGTCACTCACCCCATTCTTCCATCCAACTGCTTTGTCCAATCTATCACCTGGGACCTGGACCAAGAAATAAAGAACTCCCAACCACAGACAAGCCCTATCAATCTTCCGCCAGGCTTTCTTTATGTCCTGAAACATCTCCGAGGTCGACTCATCACTTGGGCTCACACATCTCCCGCCACGGGACATCCTGGCAGCCAACGAATGAATCAAATGCTCAAGAACAAGTACTGGTGGGAGAATATGCTCACAGAAATCAACCAGTTCATCACCTCCTGCTCTGAGTGTGCCCAAGCAAAAGTTCCCAGAACCCCTCCTGCCGGCAAACTGTGTCCACTCCCGATACCTCAAAGACCCTGGTCCCACCTAGCCATTGACTAAATTACAGATGTCCCCCCACTCCCAAGGCAACACCGCCATCATGGTAACCATTGACATTCTCTAAAGCACTAAGACTCATCCCATTACCCGGCATCCCCACAGCTTTCCAAACACCAGAACTATTATTCCAACAAGTATTCAGGTACTATGGCATCCTGGAGGACATAGTCAGCAACCGGGGCCCTTAGTTTATCTCAGTTTTGGTCTTGCTTCATGGAACGATTAGGGGTGTCAGTAAGTTTCATGTCTGGTTATCACCCACAATCCAATGGTCAAGTGGAACGGGCCAACCAAGAAATTGGATGTTTTTTGAGAATCTTCTGTATGAGGAACAAGGGGGACTGATCTCAATTCCTCCCATGGGCCGAGTATGCACAAAACTCTCTCAAACACTCCGCGACTCAACGAACACCTTTTCAGTGCGTACTCAGCTACCAGCCGCCCCTGACTCGATAATGTAGAAGTCATAATGTCAGTAATGTCATTGAGAACGACAGCACCAGCCAGACTACAAATATGGACACTCAGAACTACAGCTCCCAAAGAGCACAGCGCCCCTGTCACTGGTCTATTAACATCAGCTGTTGTTCATCCCACTAATCATCAGTCACGCTACTTAAGCTCCTCACTCACACACCTTCAGTGCGAAGTATTATTCTGTTTCTCCAGTTCATATCAAGCCTTTCATTCTCTGCCTGCTTCTTGTATTTCTGACCCTCGCTTTATCTCTTTACGCTACCTGTCTTGTTTCCATTGCTTTGTTTACTAATCAACTGACCCTTGCTTGCTCCCCAACTACAACCTCGATTCCAAAAAAGTTGGGACAAAGTAATAATTGTAAATAAAAACGGAATGCAATAATTTACAAATCTCAAATTGATATTATATTCACAATAGAACATAGACAACATATCAAATGTCGAAAGTGAGACATTTTGAAATTTCATGCCAAATATTGGCTCATTTGAAATTTCATGACAGCAACACATCTAAAAAAAAGTTGGGACAGGGGCAATAAGAAGCTGGAAAAGTTAAAGGTACAAAAAAGGGACAGCTGGAGGACCAAATTGCAACTCATTAGGTCAATTGGCAATAGGTCATTAACATGACTGGGTATAAAAAGAGCATCTTGGAGTGGCAGCGGCTCTCAGAAGTAAAGATGGGAAGAGGATCACCAATCCCCCTAATTCTGTACCGACAAATAGTGGAGCAATATCAGAAAGGAGTCCGACAGTGTAAAATTGCAAAGAGTTTGAACATATCATCATCTACAGTGCATAATATCATCAAAAGATTGAGAGAATCTGGAAGAACCTCTGTGCGTAAGGGTCAAGGCCGGAAAACCATACTGGGTGCCCGTGATCTTCGGGCCCTTAGACGGCACTGCATCACATACAGGCATGCTTCTGTATTGGAAATCACAAAATGGGCTCAAGAATATTTCCAGAGAACATTATCTGTGAACACAATTCAGTGCAGATGTCTTCTCTGGGCCAAGGCTCACTTAAAATGGACTGTGGCAAAGTGGAAAACCGTTCTGCGAATCAAAATTTGAAGTTCTTTATGGAAATCAGGGACGGTGTGTCATTCGGACTAAAGAGGAGAAGGACGACCCAAGTTATCAGCGCTCAGTTCAGAAGCCTGCATCTCTGATGGTATGGGGTTGCATTAGTGCATGTGGCATGGGCAGCTTACACATCTGGAAAGACACCATCAATGCTGAAAGGTATATCCAGGTTCTAGAGAAACATATGCTCCCATCCAGATGACGTCTCTTTCAGGGAAGACCTTGCATTTTCCAACATGACAATGCTAAACCACATACTGCATCAAGTACAGCATCATGGCTGTGTAGAAGAAGGGTCCGGGTACTGAACTGGCCAGCCTGCAGTCCAGATCTTTCACCCATAGAAAACATTTGGCGCATCATAAAACGGAAGATGCGACAAAAAAGACCTAAGACAGTTGAGCAACTAGAATCCTACATTAGACAAGAATGGGTTAACATTCCTATCCCTAAACTTGAGCAACTTGTCTCCTCAGTCCCCAGACGTTTACAGACTGTTGTAAAGAGAAAAGGGGATGTCTCACAGTGGTAAACATGGCCTTGTCCCAACTTTTTTGAGATGTGTTGTTGTCATGAAATTTAAAATCACCTAATTTTTCTCTTTAAATGATACATTTTCTCAGTTTAAACATTTGATATGTCATCTATGTTCTATTCTGAATAAAATATAGAATTTTGAAACTTCCACATCATTGCATTCCGTTTTTATTTACAATTTGTACTTTGTCCCAACTTTTTTGGAATCGGGGTTGTACACGTTCTGTTTCACAGTTTGGCTTTGTTACTAGTTTGCACCCCGCTCTCCCCTGCACATACATCTGCAAGTGCCTGCACTCTGACACATAAAATAGAAATCTGTAACAAAGTTTGTATGAAAAAAAAAATAGGGTGCCTAAGACTTTTGCATAGTACTGTGCGAGAGTGTATAAAACGACACATACCTGTCACCAAAGAGTTAATGTGATTATGGTAATGTATTTAAGTATTTGTTCTGTGTTACTTTATGATGAATTGAATCTAAATCAAATTATAGGCTACTATTATTTATTGTCGACATGAATCAAATTAAAGCAAAATCAAATTCTGTAAATTCAGCAGACATACCATCTCCAGAAATAACGTCAAGCTATGCAGCAGAGGGCGGCATAAACCTTGTGTGGAACTCACATCAGTTCTCAAACAGGACGTCAGAGCAAATACTGGGTTTTGTTCTTCAGTGGCAGTGCACCCCACATCAAGTGCAGTGGAAGAGAAATGAAATAAACTCCAACTCAATATACATTCAGGGTAAGAGTCCTTAATAATAATCCTCCAAAGCCACCTTGAAATGTGTATTGACTGAGCTGACAAGCTACATATATGGTATACTAATGCATCTGTAGAATCTAACATCTGTATTTTTCATGTTGGTGTTGAAAAAGACCTAACATTATGAACTTTTCATTATGAAGTTTAATGTAATTTCTTTTTTTTAATTTCAGCTACACACCCGACTCTGTGTAACATTTCCCTCTATGTTGAGAGCAGTAACGGAGTGTCATGCCCTTCTTTTAAACAAATCCATACGCTTGAGAAAGGTATGTTCATGCATTTTTTTTTTTGCACATTTGCAGAGACCTCAGTGTTACTCTGTACTGATAAATTTCATGTTCATTATGTCTTAAGCAACAATAACTATGTACAAATTTTGGGCGGCATGGTGGTGCATTGGTCCGCACTGTTGCCTCACGGCAATAAGGTACTGGGTTCGAGCCCAGTGGCCGATGGGGGCCTTTCTGTGTGGCGTTTGCATGTTCTCTCCGTGTTTGCATGGGTTTCCTCCCACAGTCCAAAGACATGCAGTTAGGTTAACTGGCTACTCTAAATTGTCCATAAGTGTGAATTTGTGTATGAATGGTTGTTTCCTAAGCCCGCAAATGGGAAGCTTGTGGCAGGAAGGGTGTCCAGCATAAAACTATGCTCCAATTAATGGCATGTGGCTCAACAGGGTCCACATGGCAGTGATCCGACATGTGTACGTAAGTGGGACAAGCTGGAAGAAGTGAGTGAACTATGTACAAATTTTAAAGTTGTATTTTTTTTTTACATGAAAGGGATAACTGGCAGTTACTGATGTTTTATTAATGCTGAACAAAAGGGTGTAAGAGGACTAAAAAACTAAAAGTTTGGAGCAGTAGGGGTTTTGGATTTAAAATTTCAGTGCATATAGTTTTTGAGAAAAAAAAACATCCATTATCTGTAACCGCTTATCCTGTATAGGGTCGCAGGCAAGCTGGAGCCTATCCCAGCTGACTATGGGCGAGAGGCGGGGTACACCCTGGACAAGTCGCCAGATCATCGCAGGGCTGATACATAGAGATAAACAACCATTCACACTCGCATTCACATCTACGGTCAATTTAGAGCCACCAGTTAACCTAACCTGCATGTCTTTGGACTGTGGGGGAAACCGGAGCACCCGGAGGAAACCCACGCGGACACGGGGAGAACATGCAAACCCCACACAGAAAGGCCCTCGTCAGCGGTTGAGCTCGAACCCAGAACCTTCTTGCTGTGAGGCAACAGTGCTAACCACTACAACACCGTGCTGCCCCAGAAAAAAAATCCATCCATCCATCCATCATCTGTAGCCACTTATCCTGTTCTACAGGGTCGCAGGCAGCTGACTATGGGCGAGAGACGGGGTACACCCTGGACAAGTCACCAGGTTATCGCAGGGCTGACACAGAGACAACCATTCACACTCACATTCACACCTATGGTCAATTTAGAGCCACCAATTAGCCTAACCTGCATGTCTTTGGACTGTGGGGGAAAACAGAGCACCTGGAGGAAACCCATGCGGACACGGGGAGAACATGCAAACTCCATACAGAAAGGCCCTCATCGGTCGCTGAGCTCAAACCCAGAACCTTCTTGCTGTGAGGCGACAGTGCTAACCACTACACCACCATGCTGCCACAGAAAAATAAAATTAAAAACATCATTATTATGAAGTCCAGAGAGAGAGAGGGGGGGGGGACCCTAAAACATGATGCTTCTAATGTGTCATGAATCTCTCTTGCAAATCAGAGCATCTGGGACATTTTGTGGATAGATACATCAAACGCAGTTCCAGATACATCATGGCTTTGTACATAGCTCATGGCAATGAGCAACTCCACCATTGAAAAATCAGGCCAGACAGCACAATTCAGATCAGATAACAGAATACGAACTCTGATTTGATCATAAAAAATACACATACCACAAACGAGCAGAGGTTTTTTTTTTCTGCACACTGTCTTTTAGCTATCTCACTAAAGTCAACCATCAGCTTGCCACCACCAGTTACAGACACAAATAAAACCTTATTCCTTACCACAAGAGCTCATATCTTAGGTATGTAGCTGTCATTAGCTGGCTATCTTGCTCTGTTGGCTTTACACCATGATGTTGGCAGTCAGGTCAGAGATACACAGATGGAAACAAGTTCACTGGCTAACGTTCTTCCTAGGTAAAAGACAAACTCTTGTAGAAGAAAGGTTTCACTTTCTCACCTCATACTCAGGAACTGACAGTCACATAGATTTACAGAATAAAGGTTTTATTCTCAGAACATGTCTTTTGAGAAGTACACCAGTGGAGTCATTAGTGATTGGGCATACTTCTTAATGTGCACTATGCGGTTTGGGATACAGCATTAAATAGGACTTTACTGTGCACTGATTTGCTACTCAGATTAATTCATGTGGTGGAAAAGGATGCAGCACAACCAACCCATGTGCCACAAGTCACCTGCAATAGCAATTTTCTACCAGAGAGGGCGAAAGACAGGCATCTTGTATATACAGCAACTTGAAAATGTAGTTTTCTTGCAAACCTAATCATACACATTTTATTCTCAAGATTATGAAGCCTTGATTAGGTCAATCAAATTTTAAAATTTGAGTGAATAGCTAAAAAAAAATAGTAAGGCACTGTTAATGAGTGTACGTAGGAGGAAATGATGTAAATTTTTTAATTTAAAAATTAATTACTTCCTTATACCTACTAGTACATATATCTTAAGTCACCTATAGTTATACTTACTAGTGCATATATTTTAATGGCATCATTATTGTATATTATAATTGTTTGATATCGTATCTCATACTATAAATAATCGTAATCATCCTATTCATTACAATTTTGTATTGTCCCCCACCTAAACGAAATTTGGCGGGGGATATAAAAACGGGTTACGTCCGTCTGCCTGTCCATCCGGTCATATTTTTGTTTCTGGGCCGTATCTTTAAAAATACTGCATGATATCTTCATGAAACGGTGGCACAGTGGTGTAGTGGTTAGCACTGTCACCTCACGGCAAGAAGGTCCTGGGTTTGAGCCCCATGGCCGACGAGGGCCTTTCTGTGTGGAGTTTGCATGTTCTGTCCGTGTGGATTTCCTCCGGGTGTTCCAGTTTCACCCACAGTCCAAAGGCATGTAGGTTAGGTTAATTGGTGGTTCTAAATTGACCGTAGGTGTGAGTGTGAATGGTTGTCTATGTGTCAGCCCTGCGATGACCTGGTGACTTGTCCAGGGTGTACCCTGCCTCTCGCCCATAGTCAGCTGGAATAGGCTCCAGCTTGCCTGCAACCCTGTAGGACAGGATAAGTGGCTACAGATAATGGATGGATGGATGGATGGATCTTCACGAAACTTTGTATACATATCAGGTAACATGTGAACTGGTGCCTTTTGCTATTTTAGATTTTTGAAGGAAAAAAAAAGTATTTTTCAAATTTTTACATAAAAATAGATTTTGACTTAGTTTCTAAGAGCAATGTTCGTTTCCGGAGCATATATCCAAAACTATTCATGATACGGATTTGAAACTTGGTGTACATGTTAACAAGGTGATGTAGATGTGCCTTTTCATACTAAGAAATTTGAGAAATTTTAATTTTTCATTTTTCCATGGAACCAATTTCAGACTTGGTCTCTCAGGTTGGTCTTTGGGGTAGGTTTTGTTTCTGGAGCAAAACTTGAAAACTATGAGTGGTATGGTCTTGAAAGTTGGTATATGTGTTGATTAAGTAATATATATGTGCCTTTTCATACTAAGAAATGTGAGAAATTTTCATTTTTAGCTCACCTGGACCAAAGGTCCGGTGGGTTTCTGCCATCGGCTTCTGAGGTCAGTGTAAAGAGGTAGGGTTGGTTTCCTGCAGCAGAACTTGAAAAATGTGACAATATGTTCAAACTTGGTATATACTGTAGTTGGTATATAGGGCAGGGGATATAGATGACTGTCTTCTTGTTATATTTTGTATCGGGGGCCTGGGAGAACAGCTATGCCGAAGTGTGTCCCCTGTATAAGTAAAATGAGAAGCATCTTCCAGTTGTACTGGATGTTGGCAAATTGAGAAATTTTTAAACTTTTGTTAAATACACTCGGACTGCTGTAGAGTACTTCAGAACTTGAGTAGATGTCGTGGTGATTGACTACACTCTCTATAAAAGACTTGCCAAACATAGACCTTGGTACACATGTCATTTTGAGGTTCTGTGCTTCTGTGTGCTTGTGCATACACAGCATGTGTGGAGGAGGGGGGCAAAGGATTGTGGGGGAGGAAGTGTGATGTGGTGTATGGTTTTAACAAACGTTCACGTAAACACGCATGTTTATCACACCAATTTAACTCATTCAATTTCTATCAGTCAGTAAATAAACACATATTTGCTGCCCCACACTATCTGTAAGATTCCTATTGAATCACACATGGATAATGGAAAGAGTTTACCTGACTTTGGTGTTGCAACTCAAACCCACATTGCGACAGCAGGTTTTTCCACCATATACTGAGAAAGTTTACATCCACTTCCAGTAACTTGAATGTGTGAATCACCCATCTGATGGCTTTACTGAGTAGTTATGTTTCATTTCAGCCTAAGATGGTGAGAAAAAATTGGCTAGTATACACACATTCCACCTAACATGTCTGGGTGGTGGGAAAAATTTTATTTAAAAAAAATATTTAAAAATCTAATTGGGCAGAATCAGAAAAAAAAATATCAAGGTCTTATTAGACAAAGCAGACTTTTTAATATGTGAAATATTGTCAAAGCAGTATGATTTCATACATGATGGAACAAAGTTAACTCTTTGTCACCTGGACAAGCCTGTGTTCTCACCGCAGCTGAGGTGTTACAGTGGACTGTCAATAAGCTCCTTTTTTTAAACATGTGGTTTTAACATGTAACAGGAAGTAGAGGCAGCAAACGGATGATGTGTCACTCTGTACGAAAGAACTGTTCCAAAAAGACGTTAAACTTCAGCAGCTCACCATTGAAAAAAAAAAAAGAACTCTACAGTTGAGGTCAGAAGTTTACATACAGTGACATGAATGTTATCTTGGATATGAATGTCATGTCAATATTTGGGCTTTCAGTAATTTCTTTGAACTGTTCTTTTTCTGTGGCAGAATGATTGTACAGCATACACCTTTAAAAAAAAACACTAGAATTTGGTGCACAAGTTTTAATTTCCTTTGGGTTTTCTGAAATCAACACAGGGTCAAAATTAAACATACAGGGTCAAAAACTTACATCTGCTCACTTAGATTATTAATTCAGAGGTGCTGAAACTTCCAAAATGTGTCTTATCTTGCCAAGGCCGAGGTCTCTTAACTTCCTGTTAGTGATCATGATTGACTACAGCTGTTAGCTTCTCTGTGCCTTCATAAAAAGGGTTTGTTTACAGCACTCATTGGCTTGACCAACACCCAGTAAAATGGGAAAGTCCAAGGAGCTCAGTGCAGATCTGAGAAAGAGGATTGCAGATATACACAACTCTGGAATGTCTCTTGGAGCCATTTCTAAAACAACTGCAAATTCCAAGATCAGTTCAAACAATTGTATGCAAGTTATTGTGAGGTACAGACACTTTGCCAAGTCACTTTGCTTCAAGAAAACCCAAGCTGTCACCCTCATCTGGAAGGAAACTGGTTTGGATGGTCAAGAACAACCTGGGAACCATCATGGCACAGCCCTGCCATGAACTGGAAGCTGATGGATCACTGTCTACAGTTCAGATCACCATGGACTAAGAGGCTGCTATCCAAGAAATAACCCCCTGCTCCAAAACTGACACCTTCAAGCTTAACTAAAGTTTGAAGCTGACCACACAGACAAAGAAAAAGCCTTCTGGAGGAAAGCTGTATGGTCAGATAAGACAAAGATTGAGTTGTTTGGCCACAATAACCACCATGTACAGAGGGACACTGTACCAGCTGGTAGTGGTGGTAGGATCATCATGCTCTGGGGCTGTTTTGCTGCCAGTGGAACTGGTTCATTGCACAAAGTGGATGGAATAATGAAGAAGGAGGACTACCTCAGAATTCTTCAGCATAAACCATCAGAAACTTGAACACGACTTGGGAGTTACAACAGGACAATGAACCCAACACGCATAAGAGCTGGTTGTGGAGGATAAAGCAGGCTAACAGTAAGCTTAAAACAAGTCCTGACTTCAACCCTATTGAAAATATATGGACAGTGCTTAAGTTGAGTCTATACCAAGAAAAAAAAATGTAATTGAACTCTACCAAGTCTACCATGAAGAGTCATGAAATATCCAACCAGAATTCTGCTAGAAGTTTGTTCCTGGTAAACAAAAAATGTTTGGGCAAGGTGAATATTGCGAAGAGACAGCTCATCTCATTATCTCTAGCCGCTTTATCCTGTTCTACAGGGTCGCAGGCAAGCTGGAGCCTATCTCAGCTGACTACGGGCGAAAGGCAGGGTACACCCTGGACAAGTCGCCAGGTCATCACAGGGCTGACACATAGACACAGACAACCATTCACACTCACACCTACGGTCAATTTAGAGTCACCAGTTAACCTAACCTGCATGTCTTTGGACTGTGGGGGAAACCGGAGCACCCGGAGGAAACCCACGCGGACACGAGGAGAACATGCAAACTCCGCACAGAAAGGCCCTCGCCGGCCACTGGGCTTGAACCTGGACCTTCTTGCTGTGAGGCGATAGCGCTAACCACTACACTGTGCCGCCCCGCGAAGAGACATTTTTACCCAAATATTAGGTGTACTGTATGTAAACTTCTGACCACAACTGTATAAGCATTCTGTTGTGTACTCAATCTCTCAAGGCATACAGCAAAGAATAATGGTTGCATTGGAGTACTTTTAGAAAGTATCAGTTTTGTGTCTCTTGAGCTTTGTATTCCCAGAAGTATGTTGTGTGCAGAGCTCTAACAACTAGTGCATTAAGCTGCCTTTAAATAGCTCAGTATTTTCAATTCCTGTACGCACTTCCTAAACAGCATGATAGTCTGTATGTAAATAAGCAAAACAATCATGTGCTGTTTATCAGTGCCTGATGTGAAAATTAATAGGTGGAGTGTGGAGGTTTGTAAAATAAGGAGTGTGTTGGAGAAGCACTCATTTATTGATTACTTCATTGTATACAGCATAATTATATGTATAATTATGTACATATTATACATTGATCACCCATAACATTAGAAACACACTGACAGGTGAAGTGAATAACATTTGATTATTCTATCCACATTCACTGGATATGAGCAATCATGTGCTCTGATTGGCTACTCTACTACTAGGATATCAGCTCATAAACTGTGAATAGAGAAAAACAAAATGGTGGAGCATGTTACTGAACCAACCAAGGACAAAATAAAAACTCTACTTGAAAGTTTTTTAGAATCTACTATAAAGTTTTTCGAATTTACCAAAAATTAAAATGCTCTGTTTCTCAAATCCAGAGAATGTGGATAGAATAAAACACTTATTCCACTCAATCTCCTTGTACATGGCTAATAGCTATCAGCTCATGTATGACTCAATTTCATGGAATAACAAATATCTCATTACAGTGGCACCTGTCAAGGGGTGGGATTTATTAGGCAGTAAGAGAACTGTCAGTTCTTGAAGTTGATGTGTTGGAAGCAGGAAAAATGGGCAAGTGTTTGGATCTGCAAGACTTTGACAAGGGCCAAATTGTGATGGCTAGATGACTGGGTCTGAGCATCTCCAAAATGGCACATCTTGTGGGGTGTTCCCGGTATGCAGTGGTTAGTACCTACCAAAAGTGGTCCAAGGAAGGACAACCGGGAAGGCTAACCCATATGGTCCAGTCCCACAGAAGAGCTACTGTAGCACAATGTGCTGAAAAAGTTAATGTTGACACCTTTCTGTTTTAGCCAGCATGAACTTTTTCAAGAGCTTGTGCTAGCAAATGCAATTTTTTTAACCTTTATTATAACCACTTGTTATAGAGTTTGGCCATTAACAGATTATATTAACAGCTTAACATGTTTATAAGCTATGTGTGATAGGAACACCCAGAAATATCACTTCCTCAACATGCTCTTATAAATTCCATCTTTAATTCATTGTTCTGCTTTTAAACTTGGTATTCAGTCCTTGGTTTCGGTTTAGTTTCATCAAGAAGCCTTTTCCCCACAGAATATACGAGAATATATCTGGGGTTATTTCTACAGGTCGTTCTCAAACCCTATTTCTGGAAAAATTTCTAAAATGTTATAAAAACAAGAACCTGTGGTTTGTTAATACTCTTGAACCTTTATTTAACTGAGAAGTCTGAAGAACAGAATTTCAATGTTTTCATCAACCAACTTAAATGCATTTTATAAATATAAACAAATGTAGAATCGGATGCCTGCAACACACTCAAAAAATTTGGGACAGGAGACATGTTTACCACTGTGTTGCACCATTTTCCTTTTAATTGTACAATTTTTAATCATATGGGAAGTGAGGATACTAATTGTTGCAGTTTTGCAAGTAGAATTTTTACCCATTCTTGTATGATACAAGATTTCAGTTGCTCAACAGTCCGTGGTCACTGCTGTTTGATTTTCCTCTTCATGATCCACCATACTTTCTCAGTAGGAGACAGATATGGACTGGCAGCAGGCCAGTCAAGCACACTCACTCTGTTTACGAAGCCACGTTGTTGTGGTCCGTGCAGAATGAGGCCTCGCATTGTCCTGCTGAAATAACCATGGATATCTCTAGAAAAGATATTGCCTTGATGGCAGGATATGTGTCTCTAAAATCCCAATATACACCTCCACATCAATGGTACCTTCATACATATGGAAGTCAGCCATGCCGTGGGCACTGATGCTCCCCCATACCATGACATTTCACTGATAACAGTCTAGATGGTTCATTTAGTCTTTTGTCTATTGCACAGACAACTCAATGCCCATTTTTCCTGAAAACAAGCTGAAACGTAGACAGATCTGACCACAGCACATGTTTCCACTGTCTTTCAGTCCATCTGAGATGAGCTCGGGCCAAGAGAACTCTGCAGCATTTCTGCATAGAATTGATGTATGGCTGTCTCCTTGCATAATACAGTTTCAAGTTGCATTTCCAAAATACTCCAGAGCCAATCTATATATTTATCACAGTAGCATGATAGGTTCTCATGTAGCACAATCTGAGGGCTCAATGATCACACATTCAGCAGTGGTTTCTGGCCTTGTCCTGTATGGTCTGAGATTTCTTAGGATTCCCTGAATCTTTTCACAATATTATATACTGTAGAAGATCAGGTCAAGTTTATTTGTATAGCGCTTTTAACAATAAACATTGTCACAAAGCAGCTTTACAGAATTTGAACGACTTAAAACGTGAGCTAATTTTATCCCTAATCTATCCCCAATGAGCAAGCCTGTGGCGACGGTGGCAAGGAAAAACTCCCTCAGACGACATGAGGAAGAAACCTTGAGAGGAACCAGACTCAAAAGGGAACCCATCCTCATTTGGGTGATAACAGACAACATGACTATAACATTAACAGTTTTAACATGAAGTCCGTTTCGTTGATGTTATAAACTGTTCATTGATGGAAACTTGAGTGCAAAACTGTTCATGACAACTGCAGTCCTAAAGTTAGCAAGTCAACTGTAGTCCTCAGCCATAAAAGCATTACTGTAAGTGTCCAGAGCATCCTCCAAGTGTGACTTTCAACTGTCCACATGGGGCTGTCCTCCACAGGAGCGATGCGATGAGACTCCAACAAGACACAGGGCACCAGGATGGATCAGGAAGGTCCGAGGAGCAGAGGAGGTCAGCATCTCGATCCCAGGACCGACATGTAACTCAGAGGGACAGATTTGGGGGGGACACAGGTTGTTAGGTATGCCCAATGTCACCTGAATAAGCAGGAACAGCGTACATATTGCACTGAGTACAAGCAGGGACTCCGGCAACTAACTATGACAGCATAACTAAAAGGGGAGAGCCAGAAGGTAACACAGGCATGAGGGAGCCCCGGGACATAAAGCAGCAGCCACTACACTGTCAACTAACTCGAGTGAGCAAGCGAGTGGGGGACTGACAGCATCCATACGGTACATCCCAGTTTACCAAAACACTCTGTCTGACGACCCTCCAGATCTACACCTTTACCTCATAAACACTATTAACAAAAGGCTTGACTAAACAGATATGTTTTCAGCCTAGACTTAAAAGATGGTGCCTAGACTTAGAAGATGGTGAAAGACCTAAATTCTTTGCCATCTTGTATTGAGATTGTATTCCTTTTGAACTGACTTGACAATTTTCTCATGAAGTTTGACACAAAGTGGTGAGCCATGGACAATCTTTGATTGCAAAGACTCAGCCTTTGGTTGATGTTCCTTTTATACCCAATCATGATGCCCTCACCTGTTTCCAGTTCACCTGCTTATTGAGTAATGTTTCAAAATGATGCAACTTGAATATTCTTTAAACTTTTCACTCTTATTTTGCCCCGTCTGAACTTTTTTGAATGCGTTTCAGGCATCAGAAATTCAAGATTTGTTTATAGTTACAAAATACAACTAAGTTGATCAGCCAAAACCTTAAGTCATTTGTTTATACTTCTTATCAGTTAATTAAAGACTTGAGGGAATGTACAAATTCCTGATTTTGTAAATTGCATTCTAGAAAATATCCCAACTTTTTTCTAATATTAGGTGAAACAGCATATTCCAGACACTGTAACAAACAGCCCATTCAAAAAAAAAACTGACCTGAATCCTCATGTAAAACTAATCCAGTCTGAATAGGGCTTTAATTGCACTGAAATGACTGAAACTCATTTGCTCATTTAATATGGAAAAATATGAAACCAATATAAAATCTGGAATTGACTTTTGCTCTTTTTACAGGCACTTACACAATATCCAAAGACTTGGAAGAGATGAGTAATGCCCCTCGTACAGCAAAACCTACTCCAGGAAAAACAAAAGGTAACCCTTTTTTTTTTTTTTTAAATCTCTGAAGAGTGATTTTTGGCGACTTGGCAACAATTGTCAGTACCTTCAATCGATCCATTTATTTTTCATGTATAAAATGGGATGGGCGGCATGGTGGTGTAGTGGTTAGCACTGTTGCCTCACAGCAAGAAGGTCCGGGTTCGAGCCCCGTGGCCGGCGAGGGCCTTTCTGTGCAGAGTTTGCATGTTCTCTCCGTGTCTGCGTGGGTTTCCTCCGGGTGCTCCGGTTTCCCCCACAGTCTAAAGACATGCAGGTTAGGTTAACTGGTGACTCTAAATTGACCGTAGGTGTGAATGTGAGTGTGAATGGTTGTTTGTCTCTGTGTCAGCCCTGTGATGACCTGGTGACTTGTCCAGGGTGTACCCCACCTTTCACCCGTAGTCAGCTGGGATAGGCTCCAGCTTGCCTGCGACCCTGTAGGACAGGATAAAGCAGCTAGAGATAATGAGATGAGAATGAGACATAAATCATTATGTACAGTGGTGCTTGAAAGTTTGTGAACCCTTTAGAATTTTCTTTATTTCTGCATAAATATGACCTAAAACATCATCGGATTTTCACACAAGTCCTAAAAGTAGATAAAGAGAACCCAGTTAAACAAATGAGACAAAAATATTATCCTTGGTCATTTATTTATTGAGGGAAATGATCCAATATTGCATATCTGTGAGTGGCAAAAGTATGTGAACCTTTGCTTTCAGTATCTGGTGTGACCCCCTTGCGCAGCAATAACTGCAACTAAACGTTTCCGGTAACTGTTGATCAGTCCTGCACACCGGCTTGGAGGAATTTTAGCCCATTCCTCCATACAGAACAGCTTCAACTCTGGGATGTTGGTGAGTTTCCTCACATGAACTGCTCGCTTCAGGTCCTTCCACAACATTTCAACTGGATTAAGGTCAGGACTTTGACTTGGCCATTCCAAAACATTAACTTTATTCTTCTTTAATCATTCTTTGGTAGAATGACTTGTGTGCTTAGGGTCGTTGTCTTGCTGCATGATCCACCTTCTCTTGAGATTCAGTTCATGGACAGATGTCCTGACATTTTCCTTTAGAATTCACTGGTATAATTCAGAATTCATTGTTCCATCAATGATGGCAAGCCGTCCTGGCCCAGATGCAGCAAAACAGGACCAAACCATGATACTACCACTACCATGTTTCACAGATGGGATGAGGTTCTTATACTGGCATGCAGTGTTTTCCTTTCTCCAAACATAATGCTTCTCATTTATACCAAAAAGTTCTATTTTGGTCTCATCCATCCAAAAACATTTTTCCAATAGCCTTCTGGCTTGTCCATGTGATCTTTAGCAAACTACAGACAAGCAGCAATGTTCTTTTTGGAGAGCAGGGGCTTTCTCCTTGCAACCCTGCTATGCACATCATTGTTGTTCAGTGTTCTCCTGATGGTGGACTCATGAACATTAACATTAGCCAATGTGAGAGAGGCCTTCAGTCGCTTAGAAGTTACCCTGGGGTCCTTTTTGACCTCACAGACTATTACACGCCTTGCTCTTGGAGTGATCTTTGTTGGTCGACCACTCCTGGGGAGGGGAACAATGGTCTTGAATTTCCTCCATTTGTACACAATCTTTCTGACTGTGGATTGGTGGAGTCCAAACTCTTTAGAGATGGTTTTGTGACCTTTTCCAGCCTGATGAGCATCAACAATGCTTTTTCTGAGGTCCTCAGAAATCTCCTTTGTTCGTGCCATTATACACTTCCACAAACATGTTGTGAAGATCAGACTTTGATAGATCCCTGTTCTTTAAATAAAACAGGGTGCCCACTCACACCTGATTGTCATCCCATTGATTGAAAACACCTGACTCTAATTTCACCTTCAAATTAACTGCTAATCCTAGAGGTTCACATACTTTTGCCACTCACAGATATGTAATATTGGATAATTTTCCTCAATAAATAAATGACCAAGTATAATATTTTTGTCTCGTTTTTTAACTGGGTTCTCTTTATCTACTTTTAGGACTTGTGTGAAAATCTGATGATGTTTTAAGTCATATTTTTGCAGAAATATAGACAATTCTAAAGGGTTCACAAACTTTCAAGCACCACTGTACAAAAACAAAAAAACATGCCCATACAGCCCACTATTCCATCACCACAATATTTTTGGTTTTAACTTCACCCTAAACCATTCTCCATTGTATGCAGTATGTTCTTAATGTTTTACAGTACTTTATTGTACATATACAGTAATAAATCATCTTATGTGTAATAATAGCATCTTAAGATGAAAAAAAAAAACATTGATCACATCGTGGAACCCCCCCCCAAAAAAAAAAAAAGTACAAATGACAGAATTCAAACACCGTTATTTAAAAAAAAAAACGTCAGGGAGATGTCTAAACAGAGCTATTTGTTAATGTAATCATAATTTAGACTTTACTCAGAAGTCATTTATGTAATTTTGTTTTCAAAGAACTAGTCAGTTAATGTTAGAATACACAGGTATGTGATCTTAAATGTTCATGATTTGTTTTTTACTTAAAACAGCAAACTGTATGGTCAGCAGGCCTGGAATTTCATCATTTTAGGGGCAAGGCCACTTGGCCTTTTGTGCTGTCAATTTTTTGAGGGCACGAAGGCCAAAAGCCAGTGCACCAAGGCCATAAAATAAAACAATGATTTCAAGTTCACGTCTATAATGAATTTAATTTAAGGACTAATGACTCTTCTGAGGAAGACTGGAGTCTCAGTCGAAACTATCAAGCAGGTAAAGAGACATCTCCTACACTATGTCTGAAGATAAGAAAATATTGAACACATCTAAACTTATCAATCAATCACTCACTTCAAAAATTGTAAAACTTATTAAACCTATATCCTCCCATAATTTTTGTTCAATTGACACCGAATGTGCAAGAGCATCTTCAGACTGTACTACTACGCAGATTTTTGATTAATCAAAATTGAGCCTGGAGTACTTCAAAATGTTTGACTGTAAATGGAACATATACTAGCATGCAGGCTACTGATTAACCCATAAGAGCCCAGACCGATTTCTCAATCAAGGAAAATTATTGAGGAAATAAAATGAACTAAATAGACGACAAAGAAAACATTTCTGACCTTTTATTTTTTAAAATAGCACTTTCATGTCTGGCAGCACGGTGGTGTAGTGGTTAGCGCTGTCGCCTCACAGCAAGAAGGTCTGGGTTCGAGCCCCGTGGCCGGCGAGGGCCTTTCTGTGTGGAGTTTGCATGTTCTCCCCGTGTCCGTGTGGGTTTCCTCCGGGTGCTCCGGTTTCCCCACAGTCCAAAGACATGCAGGTTAGGTTAACTGGTGACTCTAAATTGACCGTAGGTGTGAATGTGAGTGTGAATGGTTTTCTGTGTCTATGTGTCAGCCCTGTGATGACCTGGCGACTTGTCCAGGGTGTACCCCGCCTTTCGCCCGTAGTCAGCTGGGATAGGCTCCAGCTTGCCTGCGACCCTGTAGAACAGGATAAAGCAGCTAGAGATAATGAGATGAGACTTTCATGTCTCAAGATCTGAAATATTAAATTGCAAATTTGCTAGAACACTGCAACACTATTACACTGTTAACCCCAAAGTTCATTCTATGCAAACAGTTTGAGTAAATACCACTTTTAAAGATTAGTTTTATTGCATTACTTAAACAGTATGAGTATATGAAGAGTATATGAGAATCATTGGGTGTACTCATTTTTTGTAATTTAAACAAACTTAAACTATCATGTTTTACCTCAGGCCACAGTGCTGCCCTGTTGTGATTGGCTCAAAACTCAATACAAGTCTGTGCTTGCTTGGCATAATTATTACTGGGGGGTAAATGAATACAAGTAAATGTTAATGTTGTAATGACACCAAAAACAATGAGATTAAGGCTACGTTCACACTGCAGGCTGAAGTGACTCAAATCCGATCTTTTCGCCCATATGTGACCTGTATCCGATCTTTTATTGACAATATGAATGACACAGATCCGTTTTTTTTCAAATCCGACCCAGGCCGTTTGGATATGTGGTCCTAATTCCGATTCCTATCCGCTCTTTTCATATGCGACTTCAGTCTGAACCGCCAGGTCGCATTCATCCGACTTACACGTCATCAACAAGCCACAAAAGTCACTATTCTGCGCTGAAGTAGGCGGCGGGTCTCTCAAAAAAAAGTTACAACAACATGGCGCATAATCACGGGCGCAGATAGAGGGTGGGACTCGTCCCACCCAGATTTAAATTCACCTCGTTCGGTCCCCCCCACTTATAGGGAGGAAAAAACGTCTATGCTGTCTTTCTTTGCATAAGGCAAACCTCACGGAAAAATCAAAAGACTAATTACCATTCGGTTTATTGAGGTGCACAGCAGTGTATACATAGTTGCAGCAACTCACATAAAACAAAGACTGATATTCGGTTGGTTGAGCTGCGCAGACTGCACAGGTTGCGAGCTCGAGCTTGGTTGCTATGGTAACCCACAACAAGTTTGACAGGCATATTGGGGTTGGGGTTGGTTTGCTGGCAGCTTTGTCCCCCCAGTTTTTTGTCCCCCCCCCCAGTTCAAAAAACACATCTGCGCCCCTGCGCATGACATCAATGCGAGGGACGCTTCGGGCTGTGAAGGTTCTGAATCTTCTCAATGGAAGGACGCAGAGTGTTGGGTTCACCCAGAAAGAGACCCTTGGATTCCTTCGTGAATGCCTTCCCTTCGGGCCCGAAGTGGACGAGTCGCTCAGAAACGGACAGGAGAACACGTGTGGGTTGTTCACATGCCAGTTTATTCGCTCGCTTCGTCAGAATGAAAACATTTGTGGGAATGTCTTATAGTGTTGCTGTGTTTATGTTTTGTCTTCGTGCGTGTGTGTGTGTGTGTGTAATGGGTGTGTGTCTATGTAGAAGTGTGTAATGATCTTGAATCAATCATAATATAATAACATATTTTTGCTGACAGTAAGGTACAGATAGATATCAGCGTTTTGGCTTATAATTAATATTATGTCTGATTCTTGGAATAGTGTGGAATGTTAAACATAGATACTGTAGAAGGTCAAAGGCACACAAAGTTTGCACAGAAAGGATCATCTGAATAATTCTTAATAATTAACATGAATAATTCTTAATACATGAATGTGTGGTCAGTCAGTAAATTACATCTTGATTATCTTGATTCCATCAACATAAGTAAAATAACAAATAACAGTATGCTCTTAATAATGCTAAAATAAGGAACGTTATAAGAGAATAAACATAAAGACATTAAGAACAACTTAAGAACTTAAGAACAATGAGAATATGTCCGAAAGAGAGAGAACAATTAAACCACTAACAGGATTAAACTTATAACTAAATTAGGTTAATGCTCTTAAACTAAAAATCCTTAGAATCATAAGATCTTAATTATAATTATGAAACTAATCTAGAACTATGAAACTAACATTAATCACGGAATGCATTTACGGGATCTATAAAACTAACATTAATCATTACCATAGTATATTTCAATATATTTCAGTATATTTCATAGCCTTTATGAAGCCATGACCTAAGATTCAACTGAATGAATAAGCATAATCATGAACTTTAATTCTACTATTTCTGAGTGTGGTATGAGTCGATCTGACACTAAAACAGACCTTCAGACACTTCTCTGTTCAAAATACACATTCATAAACAAAATGTTCCCAAACAATGTCCAGCCGGACCTAAGGTCATTTCAAACTAAATTTTAACACAGAATAAGCTAAGAATCACTATTTCACTAAACTTACATATACCTACATATATCCTGATTTAACCTACTGATTCTGATTCATATTCTGATCATAATCTACATATAATAAATTTTGACCCAACAATCCCCCCCTTTAATACTAATCACAGTATCAACTTTAGATTTTAAGTAAACATGTAAGTAAGTAAGATTATGATTAAGATTAGTGTTACACCCTAGCAGGACGATAATATACATTATTCTCTCTATGCAGAGGTTTGCGGGTAAGACTATAAATCATCTTATGCATTCTGTCCATCAAGCATCTCAAAATGCAAGGTCCCAGGAAAATAAACAAAAGAACAATCACCACTACAGGGATGCACATAGAAAAAATAGCAGACCAATTAGTCCAATTACCAAACAGTCCAGAAAACCACACCCACCCTGCCATATCCCCATGTTCATCATGTTCTAGTTGTTGAGCAATCTGTCTCATTTGATGTACGGCTGCACCTATTTCACCATCCGGGTTATCATGAGTAGGAATAAAAGTGCAACAGCTGTCTCCGATCATAGCACAAACACCCCCCTTTTCTGCTAACAAAATATCAAGGGCCATACGATTTTGAGTAGTCATTAGACGCAGGGAGGTTAATTCTGTTCTAATACCATCGACAGCTTTAATGGTTTCATTAACAAAGCTGGCCAAGCGATAATGTGTTAATTCTACATTCTTCCATAGATCAGCTACACCAAAATGAGGAAACATTGATGTCCAAAACCTGTGCCACCTAGTAGTAAGATGATGTTCCAGGGGTGGAAAATTATGGATGGTATCTCGTTTTGGGCGATGAGCAGAGAAAGGATGGATAGCAGTGATAGCGTTTTTGAGTTGTATGGGAGCGCAAATGCCTGACCAGTTGGTGGGAAACGAAACAAGGAGATTACTATTACCGCAGTACCAGTACCAGTTTAATGCCAATTTAACACCAGGATAATTATTAGGGTGTGGTGGAACGCAATTAGGATGAGCCCTACATGTATTTTTGATATATCCGATACTGTTGAGTGTACAATCAGTTAGCGGAGGGTTACATCGACATGAATTCGGGATCCAGTGAGGACATGGAGAGGTGACGGAGTTCTGATCATATATCTGCTTACATTGAGACTTAGGAATGTGTCCTAAATAAATGTTACTTTTTTGAGAGTAATTCCTTCTGAAACAATGAGGGAAAGTGAAATTAGAAGGCATATCTACTTTTAGAGTAGTGAGAATAGAATCTTGTAATATAATATCGGGGGTATTTGTGCCATGTACTGAAGAAGTCTGGTTTAACTTTGCTACCACAGAAGGGTGAGGAGAGTAATTACAGAAAGGGCCCCAAAATTTAGAAGGTTGGCCTTTTGGCCCCCAAGCATAATATAAAGCTTCAGAGCATAACGGCAAAGGTGGGCGTGTAATAATAGTGGAGGATGGCATCAAATGACATACATAACAACTTTCATTTGTGTGAGCCCGTGCAGTCCAGTTAGCAAATTGCCAGAAGATGTTGTCTCGAGGTCCAGCTCCAGCGGGTAACCCTGCTCCGAGCAATAGGAGAATAGTCACAAAGGCTCGGGTGGGTAGCCCTGCCCCGAGCAGAGATGAAGCAACCACGAAGGCTCGGGCGGGTAACCCTGCCCCGAGCAAAGACGAAGCAGCCACGAGTAACCCTGCCCCGAGCAAGGAAGTGATCCTGAAGGCTCGGGTGGGTAGCCCTGCCCCGAGCAGTGATGTCATGAGACCCGCGATGTGGACCATCATGGATTGTAGTGAGGTGGTTCGGTTCCACGGTTCCAAACGGTTCAGATTCCAGACTGGGCGCAAGATCTCTTCTCCCTTTTGTTCACAACGTCTCACAGGCAGTAACGGATTCTCAGTCAGCCGGGCGGCACAACTCAGTCAGTCAGTCAGGTCAAATCTATATAGAACACAAAGAGAGGAAGAGAGAAAAAGAGAGAGAGAGAGAGAGAGACTGGATGGGGACACAAAAAGCATTAATAGCAACTGATTATTGTAACACAACTTTGTTATGGAGCCTTCTTCAGTCGGGTGGCATGAATCCACTGTGGACAAAGGTCAGTTAAGACAGCAGTATGAGTAATGGCGACTATTTCTGCAGGCTCACTATATCGAGGTTTTCCCAATTGTCCAAATTGTTTAAAAAATTGCACCAGCACCTTGTCTCCCACTTGGAAGGGGTGTGTGTTTGCCGATGGTGGAAGTGATATTGTACTATTGACCTTAGTACAAATTTCATGCAATTTATCGATAAGGGCTGCAGAATACTCATCCATATGTGTCTTCAAATCAGAGGTACCCAGAGCCGGAGTCCCTTTTCTCCAGGGGACAGGGAACGGTCGCCCAAAAATGATCTCGTAGGGGGAATAGCCACCGAGACTAGGCTTCGATGTCATGCGAATTTCAGCCAGTGTGGCTGGCAATAGGTCTACCCAATTTCTGGAACCTGTGGTCTGCATAGCCTTAGTTAGTTTGTCTTTCAATGTTCGATTAGTACGCTCTACGATACCAGAAGATTGAGGATGGTATGGAATGTGAAAGCGCCAGGTCAGTGAAAGATACTTACACAGATCTTGTGTGACCTTTGAGGCGAAAGGGGTACCTTTGTCTGAGTCTATGGCATCTGGAACCCCATAACGAGGTATTATTTCTTTTGCCAGCGTACGAGTCACTACCTTTGCATTCTCTCTAGAACACGGAAAGGCTTCTACCCATTTAGAAAATTTGTCCACAATCACCAGGAGATATTTAAACGGCCCACAGGGAGGCATGTGTGTGAAGTCGATTTGCCATTCTAAGAATGGAGATGTCGGTATGGGTAAACACTCGTGTTTCGCGACTGCTTTGGAGTGATTGTTCTGTGCGCAGATGAGGCATCTCTCGAGAATTGACTCCACCAAACTGTTTAGATTAGCTCTACAGAAAAGTTTGTTCATGTCCCCCTTTACCCCCCTTCATGCACGGTGTGTTACGCCATGAAATTCACGCACAAGGAAGGGAAGGCAATGTGATGGAAGACAAAGGCGGCCATCTTGGCTGTACCATAGGCCATCAGAGGCGACATAAGCATCTTGTAGCTGCCAAAAGGCAGAATCATTTGGAGAAGCTGAAGCCTGTAAAGAGATAAGGTCTAAATCTGGGATCAGACTACTAGCAAGACAAGATGTATTACATGATGAAGAGTCTATACCAGGAGACATGACACCAGAAGCATCAGCAAATTTTGCCATACGATCAGCAAGAGAGTTACCCATGCGTTCAGGGGTGTTTCCCGAGGCATGCGCTTTAGTCTTGACTATAGTGAGTGACCTAGGGAGATGACAAGAATCAATAAGGTTTTGTACTAGAGTTGAGTGTGAAATGGGCTTCCCATCTGCGGCGTGGAAGCCCCGTGACTGCCAAATCTTCCCAAAATCATGAGCCACCCCAAAGGCATAACGAGAGTCTGTGTAGATTGTGACGTCCTTGCCCTGAAACAAAATACAGGCACGCATTAGTGCATACAATTCGGCTGCCTGAGCGGAAGAGAACGGGAGAGCATAGGCCTCATGTACAATGTCAGGCAGGGAACACACAGAATAGCCACAGAGGAAAACATTATCTGAAGGTTTAGAACAAGAGCCATCAACAAAGATTACTTCCCCCGTCTCCAGAGGGCTGGAGGAAAGATCAGGCCTGATACTGGTAGTATGCAAGATTTCAGATAGACAATCATGATCAGTGTCCTCTAAGGTGTCGTCCTGAGAGTTAAGAAGGCGTGCGAGAGCGTGACCTACAGTATTGGAGGATGCGGCTCGAATTTCGAGATTATCAGTAGAAAAGAGAATGGTTTCATATCCGGAGTGTCGCTGCGCAGTCATATGTTGAGTCTGTAAATTTTGCAATACCTGTTTAACTTGATGTGACGAGTGCAAGATCAGTGGGTGAGACAAAACCAATTTCTCTGCATCTGAAACCATCATAGCACAGGCGGCGACAGCCCTTAGACATGCAGGCAAGCCTTGAGCAACAGTGTCTAATGTTTTAGATAAGAATGCACACGGACGAATCCCCCCTCCATGCTCCTGAGCCAAAACACCAGACGCCGTACCTTGTTGTTCACAGGCGTAGAGATGGAAGGGCTTGGAGTAGTCAGGTAAACCCAGAGCTGGGGCGGAGCAGAGAGCGCTTTTGAGGGAGTGATAAGCGTTAATCATAGTGTCAGTCCAGGTCAAAGGATGTCGGTGTGGGTCTTGAGGAGAGATTGCAGCACGGAGAATCTTGTCATATGAGGAGCAGTCAGGGATCCATTGTCTGCAGTAATTGATAAGACCCAGAAAAGACATGAGGGCATGCTTAGTGGCAGGGCGTTTCGTGTCTAGAATCGCCTGCACCCGATCAGCTGACAGCTTACGACAACCTTGTGAAAGTTCAAAGCCCAGATACTTAACAGTGTCCTTGCAGAACTGGAGCTTGGTTCTGGAAACCTTGAAACCCTTTTTCGCCAGATGTTGGAGCAGGCGCAATGATGCGGCTTGGCAGATTTCTGGGGACTCAGCGGATATCAGAAGATCATCGGCGTAGGTCAGGATCACAGAGCCCTGGGGGAGGGAGAGGTCACAAAGTGCGTTACGAATTACAGCTGAAAACACAGCTGGAGAATCAATAAAACCTTGTGGTAGGCATGTCCAAGTATACTGCTTCCGTCTGTGCGTGAACGCAAACAAAGGCTGTGTGTTTTCTCCAACCGGAACGCTGAAAAAAGCAGAGCAGAGATCAATGACGGAGAAACAGCAATGATCAGCAGGAACTTGTGATATTACAGAGGAAACGTCAGGTACAATGGGTGCCACAGGTACAATCAGTTCATTAATCTTACGCAAGTCCTGCGTAAAACGCCAGGTACCGTCCGGCTTGGGCACGGGGTTGACAGGTGTATTGTACGGGCTGGTACACTCTCTCACCACGCCTTGTTCAAGAAGAGACTGTAAGATGACATCAATCCCTTTGACTTTATCCTCAGAGAGAGGATACTGGTTAACATAAACAGGGAGCAGATGTTTCAGCTTAGCTTCATAAGGAACACAACGAACTAGGCCTACCTCATCCTTCTGTTCAGCCCAAAGAGAGGAGGGAATTTCAGCCAGAACCGTAGAAGGGTCAGCAGAGGGAATAACAGGGTTTACAGAAGTCATGCAAACAGCAGAGATATTTGGTACAGTCACATGTGAAGAAAGATAAGATAAAGCAGGAGGCAGCGAGTCAGGAGTGCAAATAGTCATCTTGGATCCCTGAAACGAAATGGATAAATGTAGCAGACTCATTAGATCCCGTCCCATTAAGTTAAAAGGACACTGTGACATCAACACAAAAGAGTGATGTTTATGAAGTGCTGGGTCAGCGGGACAGGTTACCAGTAATGGAGGAGTACAAGGGGAAGAAAAAGGGACCCCATCAATTCCCACAGAGCGAACGGTTTTGTTAGACATCGGACCCTCGTATGACTTTCCCACTGAGGACATTGTAGCACCAGTGTCAATTAAGAAAGGGAGCACCTTTCCATCCACAACCAATTCTACAACAGGCAAATCACTAGCTAGATAAGAGTCGAAAGAACAATGTAACATCATGGGGTCACAGCTCTGTAGGCAGCTCTATGCTCGATATGGGCCTACGCTTGCCGTAGGCAAAGCAAGAGGAGGAGGGGGAGGAGAGGGAAGAGACACACCACGCTGAAGATTAGAAGAAGAAGCAGAAGCAGCTCTTTGCCGTGCCCTATCCTCATCTATCCGTTTCTTTCTACACTCGCGCTTCCAATGCCCTTCTTTACCACAATAGTAGCACAATCTATCACCAGGGAATCCCTTATTCCCTGCCCTGCCTTGTGGATCACCCCAATTCTGTTGTGAGTAACCACTAGCAACGGAAAGACAGGCCACCTGCTTAGTATCCAAAAGATCATCTCCCTCCAAAATTCTAATCTTCTCTCCTAGAGCTCTCACTATCATATTACTCCGGTCACTCAAATGATGTTTCAACACCTTCTGTACATCAGGACGACAATTATTCAGAAATGTCGAGATAACCGTTCGTCTCGTTTCTTCTGCTCATTACAGTTTTTCTTCTAGCGCCTGTGTTATGAGATGCGCTAGGAACGTTATCAGCGGGACATGAAGCGTTCGCCGGTGTATCTACAGGAATGTTTCTTGCTTCCTCGGTCAGCGGAGGAGCAGAGGCTAGGGATCGAAATAAAGCAGGTTTCACCTCTGCATTGCGCTTGGGATGTGGTATTGAATTCTTTTGTTCTTTCGTCTCTTTAATTTTATGAAAATGATCCCAAATTGGCTTCATTCTAATCCACTCTAAATAACCCTTGGTCATGTAATCATAATCCCATTCTGGGTTGCCAAATCCTTTATATATCTGTTTGTGTGCCGAAACGAGATACTCTGGTCTAAAAGTCCCTGCACGAGGATAAATTAACCGAGACTGAAATTGTTTCGTGGACCAATCGGCTAAAAGGTCCAGCCAAGGAGCAGTATAGAATCCCAAATCACATCGATTCATCCAATCCCGTGGAGTGTCTTCAGAATCGGGTCTGAGTACCTCTTTACTACCACAACTACCCCCCATGGCTGCACGAAGGAATCAAAGATTAAAAGCGCGCTCTTCTCGTGACAGTTCTCCCCCTTGAAGTGTCTTCACGAGGCTTACCGTCCCGTAAACAAATTACGAGGTTTACCAGCCCAATCCCGTGGCTCTACTAGCCCCGTCTCGTCCCATAGACAAGAGTCTAAAAGGTCTAATCTAATCTCTAAAAAAGTCTACGAGGTTCCTTACGTCCCGTGCCTCACACGAGGATTACCTGAATTATGGGTCTCTATTTTTTTGAAATTACTACCAACCAGGCGGTCAACCAATCAATAACCACAAATTATAAATTAAATTTACTCACCTGGTTGGCAGTATCCCACTTCTGACACCAAATTGTTGGGTTCACCCAGAAAGAGACCCTTGGATTCCTTCGTGAATGCCTTCCCTTCAGGCCCGAAGTGGACGAGTCGCTCAGAAACGGACAGGAGAACACGTGTGGGTTGTTCACATGCCAGTTTATTCGCTCGCTTCGTCAGAATGAAAACATTTGTGGGAATGTCTTATAGTGTTGCTATGTTTATGTTTTGTCTTCGTGTGTGTGTGTGTCTATGTAGAAGTGTGTAATGATCTTGAATCAATCATAATATAATAACATATTTTTGCTGACAGTAAGGTACAGATAGATATCAGAGTTTTGGCTTGTAATTAATATTATGTCTGATTCTTGGAATAGTGTGGAATGTTAAACATAGATACTGTAGAAGGTCAAAGGCACACAAAGTTTGCACAGAAAGGATCATCTGAATAATTCTTAATAATTAACATGAATAATTCTTAATACATGAATGTGTGGTCAGTCAGTAAATTACATCTTGATTATCTTGATTCCATCAACATAAGTAAAATAACAAATAACAGTATGCTCTTAATAATGCTAAAATAAGGAACGTTATAAGAGAATAAACATAAAGACATTAAGAACAACTTAAGAACTTAAGAACAATGAGAATATGTCCGAAAGAGAGAGAACAATTAAACCACTAACAGGATTAAACTTATAACTAAATTAGGTTAATGCTCTTAAACTAAAAATCCTTAGAATCATAAGATCTTAATTATAATTATGAAACTAATCTAGAACTATGAAACTAACATTAATCACGGAATGCATTTACGGGATCTATAAAACTAACCTTAATCATTACCATAGTATATTTCAATATATTTCAGTATATTTCATAGCCTTTATGAAGCCATGACCTAAGATTCAACTGAATGAATAAGCATAATCATGAACTTTAATTCTACTATTTCTGAGTGTGGTATGAGTCGATCTGACACTAAAACAGACCTTCAGACACTTCTCTGTTCAAAATACACATTCATAAACAAAATGTTCCCAAACAATGTCCAGCCGGACCTAAGGTCATTTCAAACTAAATTTTAACACAGAATAAGCTAAGAATCACTATTTCACTAAACTTACATATACCTACATATATCCTGATTTAACCTACTGATTCTGATTCATATTCTGATCATAATCTACATATAATAAATTTTGACCCAACACAGAGGTTAGGGAGCTGATTTCCATTTGGGGGGATACAGCTATTCAAGCTGGATTGGATGGGTCATACCGCAACCGGGCGGTTTTACTTCCGTAAACACTGGCCATGCTCACTGTGTGTGACGTCGTCGTATCCTGCAATGCGCATGCGGAACACTTTTAGGTCGCTTTTCGTTCATACTGAGGATCACATACAAGTCGCATATATTTGTTAATGTGAACGACCTCACAAAAAAATCGGATTTCACAAAAAAATTGGAATTGAGCATTAAGCCTTGCAGTGTGAACGTAGCGAAAATCTCTTGCGATGGTGATCTCATCAAGATGGCAGCAGTTACACTTCGGTTAAACAGCAAAAAGAAACATACAATACTAGTAACAAAACAATGCTAACTGCATAGATTAAAAAAGTGGCTATGAACAGACAACAGCACTATCACGTATCATATTACAGCAGGAACAAGCAGTAGTAACATCCATGATCTTGCGCTTAAAGCTCGACAAAGGAAAAACTTGACAGCAAGCTAATTAGCATTTGTTACCAGCTACAGTCGGTACTCGGCACGTTAAAAGTGGGTCAACGTTGTAACGACATAACGTTACTGTACAAGCAATGCTTATTTAATGGTAACAAACTTAAGCCCTATATGTTGAAATTCCTATCTTATTCGTTCGTTAATTTATCACACAGTCTTACCTCAGTCAACTTCTTCCCTCCTTCTGAGAAAATTCAACGTCTCAGACGCAGACACAAGTGGGTGGGGGATGCGTTTGATTAAGTCTCCTGGTTGGCTGGTGATAGATTGGTGTCATTATAGCATGTCGGAGCGGTTCATGCCAGGCTTGAGTCCGATCCACCACTGATGAGTTGCCCAGTAAGAATCCAGAATGTCATCAAAAGACGTATTTTTTTCTCAATAGACGCAGGTGATGTTAAAGCCTATTGGCAGTCATGAGGCAGACTACAAAACCGAAGGGCATCAAGGCCACTGTGGCCTTACGGCAGATATTTTTTTCCAAGGGCGCAAGGCCAAATTGAGAGGGCACGAGGGCCATGGCCCTCATGAAATTCCTGCCCTGATGGTCAGTGTTATAGATTTAACCAAATAATGTGTCTGTTTGTTGAGTGATCTAAATCAAATATGACTATAATCTTATTAAAAAGGAGAGGGCACTTTATAGCGTGAGCAGTCACGCGTTTATGAAGGTGTCCAGATTTTTTGCTGCACAAATAATATAATTCTGAGTTTTAACTTCCCACTTCGCAGTTAAGTCTAACACAGCATAAAAACTTACATTTAAAATTGAGCATTAGCACACTAGATAAGGTATATTTGGACTATTATACAACCCTGATTCCAAAAAAGTTGGGACAAAGTACAAATTGTAAATAAAAACGGAATGCAGTAATTTACAAATCTCAAAAACTGATATTGTATTCACAATAGAACATAGACAACATATCAAATGTCGAAAGTGAGACATTTTGAAATTTCATGCCAAATATTGGCTCATTTGAAATTTCATGACAGCAACACATCTCAAAAAAGTTGGGACAGGGGCAATAAGAGGCTGGAAAAGTTAAAGGTACAAAAAAGGAACAGCTGGAGGACCAAATTGCAACTCATTAGGTCAATTGGCAATAGGTCATTAACATGACTGGGTATAAAAAGAGCATCTTGGAGTGGAAGCGGCTCTCAGAAGTAAAGATGGGAAGAGGATCACCAATCCCCCTAATTCTGCGCTGACAAATAGTGGAGCAATATCAGAAAGGAGTTCGACAGTGTAAAATTGCAAAGAGTTTGAACATATCATCATCTACAGTGCATAATATCATCAAAAGATTCAGAGAATCTGGAAGAATCCCTGTGCGTAAGGGTCAAGGCTGGAAAACCATACTGGGTGCCAGTGATCTTCGGGCCCTTAGACGGCACTGCATCACATACAGGCATGCTTCTGTATTGGAAATCACAAAATGGGCTCAGGAATATTTCCAGAGAACATTATCTGTGAACACAATTCACCGTGCCATCCACCGTTGCCAGCTAAAACTCTATAGTTCAAAGAAGAAGCCGTATCTAAACATGATCCAGAAGCGCAGACGTCTTCTCTGGGCCAAGGCTCATTTAAAATGGACTGTGGCAAAGTGGAAAACTGTTCTGTGGTCAGACGAATCAAAATTTGAAGTTCTTTATGGAAATCAGGGACGCCGTGTCATTCGGACTAAAGAGGAGAAGGACGACCCAAGTTGCTATCAGCACTTAGTTCAGAAGCCTGCATCTCTGATGGTATGGGGTTGCATTAGTGCATGTGGCATGGGCAGCTTACACATCTGGAAGGACACCATCAGTGCTGAAAGGTATATCCAGATTCTAGAGCAACATATACTCCCATCCAGATGACGTCCCCAGACGTTTACAGACTGTTGTAAAGAGAAAAGGGGATGTCCCACAGTGGTAAACATGGCCTTGTCCCAACTTTTTTGAGATGTGTTGTTGTCATGAAATTTAAAATCACCTAATTTTTCTCTTTAAATGATACATTTTCTCAGTTTAAACATTTGATATGTCACCTATGTTCTATTCTGAATAAAATATGGAATTTTGAAACTTCCACATCATTGCATTCCGTTTTTATTTACAATTTGTACTTTGTCCCAACTTTTTTGGAATCGGGGTTGTATTATGTAAACCGGTGGCACGGTGGTGTAGTGGTTAGCGCTGTCGCCTCACAGCAAGAAGGTCCGGGTTTGAGCCCCGTGGCCGGCAAGGGCCTTTCTGTGTGGAGTTTGCATGTTGCATGTTTTAAAAACAATGAAACAACTGTTTGACTGTCTGTTTTTATTTATTTCATTGCTTTTAATTGTTTTATGTCTTTTTATGTACAGCACCTTGTTTTCAACTACGGTTGTTTTTAAAGTGCTATATAAATAAAGTTGAGTTGAGTTGTCCACGTGGGTTTCCTCTGGGTGCTCTGGTTTCCCCCACAGTCCAAAGACATGCAGGTTAGGTCAACTGGTGACTCTAAATTGACCGTAGGTGTGAATGTGAATGGTTATCTGTATCTATGTGTCAGCCGTGTGATGACCTGGCAACTTGTCCAGGGTGTACCCCGCCTTTCGCCCGTAGTCAGCTGGGATAGGCTCCAGCTTGCCTGTGACCCTGTAGGACAGGATAAAGCGGCTAGAGATAATGAGATGAGGTATTATGTAAACCAGTAGTGAAGTTTGATAAGTGCTAGCTAACATTAGTCTACTGTATTATATTTTATAGCCAAAGTTGCTAGCAAAGTACCTAAATTTGTCAAAGTTATATTCATACACAAAAAGCCCAGGCAAGCTAGTTAACAATATGCTAAAGGTTATGTTATGTAATGTTAAGCAGTATCTAAATTCAATAGCTAGCTAAATTACACTAACTAACTATTCTTTTGAGAACTATTTCCTTTGAAAACTACTGCTAGAAAGTCTTAGCTTTAACACTACTACACTGGTGGCTGTTGTGTGATGCAGCTACAGGATGGGAATTGCAAAAATAGATGCATTTTTTCACCTTGGTGCAAATAGCCTCGACTATATAAATTCATTATTTAAACTCACGATAGACAGCCCTCTGTAATACTTTGTAAAACTGAGCAGTCACTGATCCATTGTGAGCCAGTGCGTCTCTGCAGGATTTGAGTGACATCGTTAATGATTTCTGTCATATGCTGCTATTTACATTTATTCACACATATAAGATTCACATCTACTGTATGTACTCAGACCAAGTAGCACCAGATATCTGAATGTAGTGAAAGTACTCTTCTTTATGCTCATAAACTTCATACTGCAAGCTCAGTTCAATACATCATAGAGATACTTGCCACAAAGTCAAACAAACCCCTGTGTTCTTTTTCAGATGCACTGATAGTCTGGATTTGCATCATTGCGGTGGTTCCTATCGTTATCTTTGTGAATCTACTGTACTTGAAATGTACACGAGAAAGGTAAGGCAAAGCAAGCCAAATTTATTCATATTGGACAATTCGTCATTCAAAGTGCTTTATGTAGAGAAAATGAAGAAAATAAAAAGTATAAGACAATTAAATAAAATGAAAGGTAATCATAAAAGACAAGAATAATATCATTAAGTCAAATAAAATAGATTTTTTTTTTTTTAATTAAAAGTGTGGTTGGGGTTGGTGGATGGTTGTAAAGGTTCCCCCAGTTGGAACGGTCAACCTCTCGAGATCAATGCCTTCGTGCCACCTGCAGAATTCTGGGGCGAAAAAAACACCACGAAAAACAGACCAGAAAACCAGAGATTGGTTTCACCGCCGTTTATTCACAGTCCCTTCACCAAAGATGAAATATTCCCAACAACCTTTTATAACAAATTATAATCATAACAAATGTCTTCTTATCTTTCTAAAGGCAGCTGTATTTGTGTGTGTTGTGTCTGTGGTATGTGTGTGTGATGTGTGTGTGTGTGTGCGTGACCTTGGCGGCGTTTGTACGTGTAGAGGGGTGGGGGTAGGATGTGTGTGTGTGTGTGTGTGTGTGTGTGTGTGTGTGTGTGTGTGTGTGTGTGTTGTGTGTGCGTATGTGAATGTGTTGATATCTTGTGCTAAGTCAGCAAATCACATCTTAATTCCATCAATATGTGAAACCTTGGATCAATCATAAGCAAAATATCCTGTATATATATTTCATATTAACGGATATTTTTTAACAACTCAGCATTTACGCACGTCAAAGCGCGAGATGTTTTTTACGACAATTTTAAACAAAGACATGTTTATGTCTAGTCTAGCAAAGAAGTGTGTGTTTTCTCCACTGGAGGAAGGTCACACAGTAACTTTTACAGGAAGCCACACAGGAACAGTCAACAAAGGATCTAAAAAGCTAAATATTAAAATCATAAAGTCTTAACAAGCCTAAATTACATTCTGCATTCTAAAACTATAAAACTAACTTAAATCATTTAATGCAGCTTTAAATCGAACATTAAATCTAACATTCAATCATTTCAATTTCAAATTCAACACTGGAGAGACTGGTTAAATCTAACAATCCTAAATCACGTTCTGCAGCTATAAAACTAACTTAAATCATGGCTTTAAATCCTAACAATGGTGTAGTGGTTAGCACTGTCTCCTCACAGCAAGAAGGTCCTGGGTTCGAGCCCAGCAGCCGACGAGGGCCTTTCTGTGTGGAGTTTGCATGTTCTCCCTGTGTCTGTGTGGGTTTCCTCCGGGTGCTTCGGTTTCGCTCCCAGTCCAAAGACGTGCAGGTTGGGTTAACTGGTGACTCTAAATTGGCCGTAGGTGTGAATGCGAGCGTGAATTGTTGGTTGTATGTCTCTGTGTCAGCCCTGTGATGACCTGGCAACTTGTCCAGGGTGTACCCCGCCTCTCGCCCATAGTCAGCTGGGATAGGCTCCAGCTTCCCTGCGACCCTGCACAGGATAAGCGGTTATGGATAATGGATAAAAGTGTAGTACTAAAAAGAGAGAGTAAAAGTGCTGTTCTAGCTCCTGTTAGCCCTGGAATGGTCCAGGGCAAACCCCGCTTCTCATCTGAAGTCAGCTGGGATTGGCTCCAGCTTCACCTGTGACCCTGACGGATAAGCTGGATGGATGGATGGATGGATGGATGGATGGATGGATGGATGATAGCTTCTAGCTTCATTACAGGCACAGGAGAATATAAATGTTTTTAGTGTGGCTTTAAAATGGTAACATTTGAGGCACATCTAAGATCTTCTAGGAGTTTGTAATGCAGTACTTTCTGTACTGTAATTTGGCATCGATAGTGTCGACATGGTAAAACAGTTGTTTTCACAGGTTATTAAAGGTACAAACATCCCAACTTACTCTTCTGCTCTTAGAGTATTGTATTTATGTGTTGTTTGTTAGTTCTAGTGTGCCTTTGTGATTTACTGAAACTTTTTTTTTTGTAGAATAAGGAAGGTGTGCACGTCAGTGGGACCCTCTTGGCTTTTTCAGAATTTACCTAAGCTTGGAAACAGCAATGCCATCAAATTACTGAAGGTACCTACACTTACTACATGCTGCGAAAGGTCTTGTTGTTTCAGAATGCCTGTAATCTCACTTCCTAGGATTTCAGATTTGTCTTGGATTATGGAAATTTGCTAATTTAATTAGCAATAAATTAAAGGACATGGGACATGGATTTTTTTTCTGGGTATAATTATGTATAAAGGACATAAGAAATGCCATCTAAATCACTGCAAGGCGTCAAAAATGTGAAAATCATCACATTCAACTTTTTTATACATCAGCGTAAAACAATGATTCGTTAATTAGCTAGGTGGTCACGTGACCCGTGACGTCACAAAAACTTTCCAAGGAGCCAGCGCTTGGGAATCTAATGTAAACAGGTTACCGAAATGGACACCATCGACAGTGACATTCCCGATGTTTCACAGAGATGTGAAGTTAGACCCTATCAATTCGAACCGATAGCTGGAAATTCACATGAACATGGATCTTGTCTTTACTCTGACGGGTCAGATGATTCTGAGAGTGAGAGTTCATTCAATCCCCATGAAACTGAAAGCGGTCGGCTCGATAACACTTCCTGGTAAGTTAAAAACAATTCTGCTCAAAGGCTAATGATCTGTTGAAAGAAGTATTATTTTTGTATCATACATTGAAAGTTCATCATAGATCTAGCTAAAGTCCGTTGCAAGCTAGTTTTTTTTTGCTGATATTTTTCAAGATTGATTGAGATACAAAGCTTCCAGAGTCCGAGATGAAAACATTCAAAATGCCGAAACGCCATCACACAGCCAACAACACTACGCCATTTGGCGAAAGAGATGAAAATTAAGAAAAGTTAAACAAACTTACCAACATAACATTTAAATAAATGTTCATTAATGTTACAGGATTTCTTGACTGTCTCTACAGTTGTAGGAATGTTAGGCCCTGTATATTATGGCGCTATCATTGCCTCCATGAACCCGGCTATACGGCTTCTTAAATTTGGCTTGGCAATTAATATCGCTCAGTACCTGAGTATTAATGTTGAAAGAATCCTCAGTGAAATGGTCCGAACACAGTTTGTGGGAAACAGTAGGTGCAAAGTTTTTTCTACGGCAGTAGTGAGCCCACACTTTCCTCAGCTTCGGGTCCTTGGGGAATGCAAAAAAACTTACTCCAGGGCATTTCCCATTGGAATTATTGCAACCATAAGCAGCACAATACACCATGATGTCCAATGTATGATGTTCAATGTACGTTAAAGACTATAAAAACAATTTTCTTGTCATTCACTTCTCCATTCATCTACCTGCTTGTGCTGTGCCCGAAAGTTTTTGTGACGTATGATCACGTGACAGCGGCTCTGCCGGTTGTAAAATATGCATATCGGAGCTCGAGCAGAAATGCCATATAATCATCACGAATATAACGATTTTGCTGAATTTAATAGATTTTGTATTTGTTGATGCAATTAATTCATATTTTTAATGGAAAGAAACTGATATAGCGTGCATTTATGTTTCATGTCCCATGTCCTTTAATTCATCCTTTGGTTCTTCCGTTTCTTACACCATTAGAAATAAGGGTACAGTAGGAGTCCATTTCTGTCCCCCAACATACAATCTACACTAATAGGGCTCATTATTGGACCTCAAAGGAACTGTGTTTATTTTAGGGCCAAAAAGGTGCATATATGTTCCCAAACAGTATATAAAGGGTACAAATAAGTACCTTTAGAAAGTACTGCCCCAGTGACAAGCCATTGTGCCCCTCAAGGTACAACTCCAATTCCAAAAAAGTTGGGGCAAAGTACAAATTGTAAATAAAAACGGAATGCACTAATTTACAAATCTCAAAAACTGATATTGTATTCACAATAGAACATGGACAACATATCAAATGTCGAAAGTGAGACATTTTGACATTTCATGCCAAATATTGGCTCATTTGAAATTTCATGACAGCAACACAACTCAAAAAAGTTGGGACAGGGGCAATAAGAGGCTGGAAAAGTTAAAGGTACAAAAAAGGAACAGCTGGAGGACCAAATTGCAACTCATTAGGTCAGTTGGCAATAGGTCATTAACATGACTGGGTATAAAAAGAGCATCTTGGAGTGGCAGCGGCTCTCAGAAGTAAAGATGAGAAGAGGATCACCAATCCCCCTAATTCTGCGCCGACAAATAGTGGAGTAATATCAGAAAGGAGTTTGACAGTGTAAAATTGCAAAGAGTTTGAACATATCATCATCTACAGTGCATAATATCATCAAAAGATTCAGAGAATCTGGAAGAATCCCTTTGCGTAAGGGTCAAGGCCAGAAAACCATACTGGGTGCCAGTGATCTTCAGGCCCTTAGACGGCACTGCATCACATACAGGCATGCTTCTGTATTGGAAATCACAAAATGGGCTCAGGAATATTTCCAGAGAACATTATCTGTGAACACAATTCACCGTGCCATCCGCCGTTGCCAGCTAAAACTCTATAGTTCAAAGAAGAAGCCGTATCTAAACATGATCCAGAAGCGCAGACGTCTTCTCTGGGCCAAGGCTCATTTAAAATGGACTGTGGCAAAGTGGAAAACTGTTCTGTGGTCAGATGAATCAAAATTTGAAGTTCTTTATGGAAATCAGGGACGCCGTGTCATTCGGACTAAAGAGGAGAAGGACGACCCAAGTTATCAGCGCTCAGTTCAGAAGCCTGCATCTCTGATGGTATGGGGTTGCATTAGTGCGTGTGTCATGGGCAGCTTACACATCTGGAAAGACACCATCAATGCTGAAAGGTATATCCAGGTTCTAGAGCAACATATGCTCCCATCCAGACGACGTCTCTTTCAGGGAAGACCTTGCATTTTCCAACATGACAATGCCAAACCACATACTGCATCAATTACAGCATCATGGCTGCGTAGAAGAAGGGTCCGGGTACTGAACTGGCCAGCCTGCAGTCCAGATCTTTCACCCATAGAAAACATTTGGCGCATCATAAAACGGAAGATACGACAAAAAAGACCTAAGACAGTTGAGCAACTAGAATCCTACATTAGACAAGAATGGGTTAACATTCCTATCCCTAAACTTGAGCAACTTGTCTCCTCAGTCCCCAGACGTTTACAGACTGTTGTAAAGAGAAAAGGGGATGTCTCACAGTGGTAAACATGGCCTTGTCCCAACTTTTTTGAGGTGTTGTCATGAAATTTAAAATCACCTAATTTTTCTCTTTAAATGATACATTTTCTCAGTTTAAACATTTGATATGTCATCTATGTTCTATTCTGAATAAAATATGGAATTTTGAAACTTCCACATCATTGCATTCCATTTTTATTTGCAATTTGTACTTTATCCCAACTTTTTTGGAATCG